>NC_056743.1:512768050-512808468 GCF_019279795.1 Protopterus annectens | reverse complement strand
TTTTGTAAATAACTACTTGAATTGGTCTTCGACCTGCTATCACAAATGTTAACAAAAACACAATGTAGCCTGGTCCCTGATCTACAACAGAGACAAAGAGGCAAACTCTCCTTACCTGAGCCTCCTGTTTATGACTGCACGTTTTCTTCTTGGGATCCAGTTTTCCGCTTTTCAGCCACAGATCAGAAAGTGGACAGCCTCTTTACACACAACAATTCAGTCGGAGGTCTTTTCACTCAAGAAGAACCATTTAGGCAACTTCTCCTGCGCACATTTCTTACCACCCATGCACTCTGACCTGTAGCTTACCAAGGGAATTCTGGCTAAGAAGGACCACAATGTCAAATACGTTGTTAAAATCAGACTGTAGAAATCAGTAGGCTTTTCTAACTGACAGTCAATAACACAGGAAGCTCAGGTTCACAACGCTTTTAGTAGTGTACACGGAGGCAAAAGACTATACAGTACAAGTATAAGAGTTTTGTCTGACTCTATACAGGAAGCAATTTGTTTATATAGTGTTTACAATCAGCTTTTGCCCACCTTACTGACGTGGTCAGTCACAGGGCATTTCCATCACTATGGTCCGCAATATTCTATTCATACGAGGGTGCTGAGGTAATGCTTTTAAAATGTTTTCCCATGAGAATAACACAGCCTTGCAAGGCACCTGGTCAATTACAGTGTCCTTCTGTAATTGTTGCTCTTTCAAGGACCCTGGACTGTTCGGATACAATAGTCAGTTCATTTCTTAATCGCCTTTGTCTCTCTGGTAAGGAGTTGTACTCTATCTTCGATAGAGCTCACAAGGCCATCCTCCTCAGTGGAAGGGAGGAAGATATACATGTACATACATTTATTTTTCTCTAACCCAGCAGATAATTAATGCTGACAGACATAAGCCTGCTGAACTGGTTACTGCCAGGGTTAGTGTTCAATCACACTGCAGCTAAGCTTCAGCCAATTACATGCAAGATCATTTCTACTGCCATATTGTAAAGTAGAATACAATGCATTATATACTATTTTGCTTCTAAACTGGCACTTCATATGTGTTTCTTTATATATTTTTCTAACAACATCCATCCGGCCATATGCATGTTATTCCGTCCTTTGCCTTGGCCGTGGGTGTTTGGCCGTCCGGCAACGCTACTCTCCACATGTGATGTCCCACCTTCCCCTTCTGTGCCTGTGGCACCCTGTTAGGACGTCCTGTTTGGTAGGCAGATGTTCCGCTATATGTGTTTGACATGTCTGCATAGCTAACCATCGGTACGGTGGTTGAACATCCCGACTTGTCCACATGTGTACAGTTATGTGCACCGTGGCATGTGCAAGCCTATGGGGTTTGGACGGGTCCATACCACATGCGGGATGTACACATTCTGCCAACACATTCACATGCAGCCATTTGCATATCTGTACCTGAGGTGGGTTGTTAACATGTGGGGTACATATTTGCCCGCGTGGCACTGCCTAAGACAATACTTCTTACCACATTTCAGGTATGCCCATTGTGTGTAGGTGTGTAGCTGCGCAAGGCTGCTAGCTGGGTTGGGTGCACGGTTGTACATGGGTGGGGGTTACATGCTATAATGGGGCTATTGTGTATTACATTTGCATGCATGGGTTCTGCTTCTGGATATTACGCTTAGACATACGCCGTCCTGTGTATGCGACGAGCACGTTGCTGGGTGTGGTACATGTTGCTATGCACATGTTTGCCTGTGTTTAGGGTATCTTGGTTCCTTCTTGTTGTTATGTCGACACGGCTACCCGGCTGTGTACTCTCACTAGTGCTGGTGACCATTACGGTTGCCACATTTTCCAATGCCCAAAGTGGGACATCTTTTGTGGAAACATCGGATTTTGCAGGACAACACATACCCACAGCAAGTAGAGATGACAGAACTTCACTTTTTTGCCAAAATATACGGTTATTCTCATAGCATTTGGGTTGCTTATTCTGTTTCTTATGCCATGTATGTGTTTCAAATACAAAATATATGTTTTATGCTACTATTAAAGGTATATTGAGGGAATATTTTTGTCCGGAAATCTCAGGTCATTTGCCATTTTTCGATTTTTGGCGGGACACAACTGTCAAATGAGGGACTGTCCATAGCAAAGTGGGACAGTTGGTAACCCTGGTGACCATGCCCATGTCGCTACTCCTATGTCGGTGCGGCGCGCTGACATGCTGCGGTACACCTTCTCTGGGTATGCCCACTGACAGTGCATTGCGGGACGGACACGGTATTACGCGTATCCTTTGTTCCTTGGACGGGTACACTTAGGGCTTCGTGGGTTGTGTTTGCTTCTCCGTTTTGTTGGGACGGGTACTATGTTGCATACTCTGCGTGTGTTTCATTCTGCACGGGCCCCGGCTGGTGCCATTACTATTATGGGCGGCCTGTGGAAATCAGCACTTTAGGTTGCTCATCGCCTGCCGGCTTAGCCACGCCTCCGGACGCATCCTACTTGGGCTCGCTCACGTAACCTACGCACGTGTCTGTGGTTGCGGCGCGCACTCATTACTATGCATATGGCGCTACTACGCCGACTATTCACTGCACCGCCGGCGCAGGCCTTACACCGGCCTTGCGCCGAGCTTCATGAATCCCGGGGAACATCTATGATTAAGATGAAATAAGAGAAGCTTTACAGTAAGGAGGATGAAATACAATAAGCTTTCTACGTAACATCTAGTAAGCAAAAGGATTAATTGTTGAGTGGAAGAGAGAGGTATAAATAAGGAGATCTGTGAGTTGAAGAGAGGTGTATTGGCTTAAGTAGGAAGGGGGAATACCCTAAATGAGCCAGAAGAAGATGGAGTTAGACTAGCCTGGTAAGTAACAGAGGTTAGCTGCCTGAGTGTGTGTTTGTGTGGGGGGAACCCTAAGAGAGCAAGAGGAGGATGGAGGTAGACTAGCCTGGACAGTTACAGTTACAAATCCAGTTGGCTTTTAAGTGCATTTTTAGAGATGTTTTAAACTGAGTTAAGGATGTAGTGGATGATATATTAGTGGGCAGAGTGCTGTACCTTTTAGCTATATAATCCGAATATTGGGAGGCTTCAGAAGAATTGGTGGCTTTAGTTTCTTGAAGAAGTGGTTTGTTATTAGAGCATAGGGCCTTAGTACTAGAGAAGAGATGTATTAGGTTTTGTAATGCTGGGGTTTTCTTGGGGAGATGAAGGATTTTATGGGTTAGTATAAGTTGGTTGTAGAGGAGAAGACTGGGAAGTTCAGGCCAGTTGATTTTTTAGTAGTGCCATGTGGCATGTGAGCTATTGGAGGCAAATTTTGCAATTTTTTGTTATAAGAGGCATCAAGTTTAGCCATATCTGATTTTCTAAGATTGGTAAGGATAGGGGAGGCATATAGGAGTGTGGACATGAGATGTGTTTGTGCTATTTTTGCCCTAGTGCTATTTGTGAGGAAGTATTTATTTCTGAATAGTCCCCCCTAATTTTTTGTGTACTCTCTTAATGGTGAGGGAAATGTGAGTGTCAAATTTCATGTTGCAGTCTATCTCATCTCCTAGAAGTTTGGTGTCAGTGACAGGAGAGATTATTGTTTTATTATTAGAAATGATAGTAAATGAGAAAGTAGGAGTGCTGTGCTTAGTTGGATGTAATATAAGAAGTTTTGTTTTATTGGAGTTTAGTATTAATTGAGAGTTGGTAAGCCATTCTTCTACAGAAAGGAAAGAGGCCTGAGTTTTTAGTTGCAGTTTTTGAAGGGAAGGTGAGGAACAGATGATTGTTGAGTCATCAGTGTATTGGATGACTGAGGTGTGTGGAGTGGAGGTATGGAGGTTGTTGGTAAAGATATAAAAAAGTAATGGGCCAAGAATGGAGCCTTGGGGAACTCCTAGTGTAACTGGTAATAGAGGTGAGAGTTCATACTTCTACTGCACTGCTTGCTGTCTATTTGCTAGATAACTTTGAAACCAGTTAATGGTGGGTTTGCTAATATTCAGTTCAGATAAGGAATTAATGAGTTTTCTGTGGTTAACCATGTCAGATGCCTTTGAGAGGGCTTAAAAGATAGCAATGACATAGTTGACATTATTTCTATGGTTGTTCACTATATGAGTGAATGACATAAGGGCTGTTGTGTTGCTGTGGTAGGGCCTGAAGCCATGTTGAGTGTTTGTGATAAAGCTGTGTGTGTTGAGGTAATCCATAATTTGTGTGTGTACACACCTGTCCAGTATTTTAGATGGAGGTGAGACTACTGCTATAGGCCAATAGTTTGTTAACTCTTTAGAGTTACCCCCTTTGTGGAGTTGAATAATGTGATCTCAGAGACTAGGTTTTCTGATATTAAATGGTTGATAAGAATGAATACAGGGTATGGAATGGCATCAGCTGCAATTTTCAAAATGTCAGCTGAGAGTTTGTCAGCAGCGGTTTTAGTTTTTTAAAGACGTTTTTAATTTTATCAGTAGAGACAAGATGGAAGGTAAAACTATTGTTTTTAATATGAAGATTGGGTGGCTGGTTGGAGGATGGATGGCTCTGTAAGTTAGAGTGCAAGAATGGATTCAGTGAAGAATTTGTTGAAATGAGTGGAAACATTAAGTGAAGTGTCTCTTATGGTCGGGGGGGGGGTGGGGGGGGTACCTGAATTTCCAGGGTGGAGAATGTTGTTAATTGCCGACCAAAATTTCTTGGGGTTGTTTTGATATCTGATTTTTATATTGTGGTAGTAACTAGTTTTATCTATTTTGATACATTTCTTTGCCTTGTTACAGAGTTCAAGATATGCCTGTTTGTCTGTAAGAGATTCCATTTTGTGCCAGAGGGCCCAGGCTTTATCTCTGGATTTCACCAGAGATCTAGTGTCTTTGCTCATCCAG
The DNA here is from genome assembly GCF_019279795.1 of Protopterus annectens. Classification (NCBI taxonomy): domain Eukaryota; kingdom Metazoa; phylum Chordata; order Ceratodontiformes; family Protopteridae; genus Protopterus; species Protopterus annectens. The sequence goes on along the minus strand of NC_056743.1, from coordinate 512,803,602 downwards.
GGGGCATAGTTAGATTTGATTCTGATGGTTCTGGGAGGGGTATGAGAGTTTAGGATATCTAAGAAGATGGAGTTGAAGTATTGACCAGCATCATTAAATTTAAGGTACTTGAAATGAGCCCAATTACAGGCTTTGAGAGTATTAATAAAGGTAGGTGGATTGAAGTTTTTTTGTTTCTGATTGTCTGTTAATTGATGGGCTTTTCTTGATTTGTACGATGTCTAATTTCAGATGTGGGTAAATGGTAAAAATGCAAGCCAACAAAAATCAGAGATCCAAAAGGAAATGGCAGGAGAATACTTCTTCAATACCAAACAAGAAAACAAGAGAGGTTCCTATCTGAAAATGATAATCTGCCGAGGAATGACTGTGCTGAGTCACACAGCACCCCTACCACTCCTTCTGCCCTTCCTTCTCTTCTTCTTTCTTCCTCCAGACTCTCTTAACCCTGTAGCCTGACTGCAAATATTCTTAGTTAAATGGATTCTTAGAATAATTTGGAAAGGCTACTCTTGGCAGTGGATAGAAAATCCTCCCCCTTTGAGGGGACTTCCCCCACACCCGCCAGACCAAGCAAAGCTGTTTCCTCCAGTGCGTCATCACATGGCAGAGGTCATAGAATCAGTGCCTGTAATAGACGGAGGTAAAGGATTTTACTTCAGAAACTTTTTTGATACCAAAAAGGAGCAACCCTAGAGACTCATTGTAGACTTGTTCTTTGTAAATACCTTGGTAAAAATTCTAGAATTTAAAATGTTCAACTTAAAGTCAGTCTACTGTTTAATTGTAACTAGATGTCAATAACACTTATCATATTCCAATTTCTTCCAATTTTAGGATATTTGTTTGAGATTTGCTGTGTCTGCCTTTTATTATCATTTTTCTGCATTACCCTTTGGGCTATCTACTGTACCTTGCGTGTTTAAAAAATCTTTTGTCCCAGTGGTTGCCTACTGTAGAACCACAGGCATTCACATTATTTAGATGACTTGCTGATTTGTGCAGATTCTGTATACGGGTGCTTGTAGCCCTTAGACAAGTCTGCATCCCTTCTTTCTCACCTGGGATTTGAACTGAATTTTCAAAAGTCCTTCCTCAAACCCTCTCAACAAAATACTTTCCTGGAGTGTTGGACAGACAGAGTTAAAAGTATGGGATTCCTGACAAGAGACTAGGTTTTGACTTATCAGGGCATTTTCTTAGATTTCTGTCTCTTTTAGTTGTGGTTTCAGCAAGAGAGTTCCTCAAAATTCAAGGCCTCATGGCATCAATGACCCTCATGATACCACTAAGAATTGTTGGACCCAGCACCTTTGTTCCTTAGATTTTATAGCTACCAGTAGTGAGCTTTGTCTGTGAATCCAGCACTCTCGTTCTTTCTTCAGACCCCAGTCTGGTCTGTCCAGATGGACTCTTCAGAGTTTGCATGGGGAGCAGTGCCCTTGGGTGTTCAAGTGCAAAGCTTCTGATGTTGTCAAGGCAAGGCAAAGCACATAACTGTAAAAGAGATGTTGGCAGTGATTCATGCCTTAAACATTCTTCACTACTTATGAATTCTGGGTCCTCTTCTAGCTGTCATAGACAACACACCATAATATGGAAACTGAACGAGCAAGGGAGTACAGGTCATATCCATTTCTGATTGGCAATGAATGCCTGGGAGCTGGCTGTACAGCATTCTCTGACTTTTTAGACCTCATGTATTCTGTCAGAGGAATACCTCAGTGGCAGATAGACCAAGCAAATCATGGACAGACCCTCTTGAATGGAAGCTCTATGTAGAGGTCTTCCAGGACTTGATCCTTATGTGGGGAGAAACTTGAGTACATCTGCTCACCTCATTTCAAAACAGATAACTGAAAAATTATATTCAAGCGATCCTTGCAGCCTTGCTTGGAAGACAGATGCTGTGTCATTCCCAAGATTGGGAATGTCCCTGTATACATTTTCTCCCTTTTCCAATGAATCTCAAGGCACTTCTAAAGATTCAGAAAGCAAAGATCATTATGGTGATCACCTTCTGGCCCAGGAAAAGTTGGCTTCCCCTGTTAATGGAAATGGCTTCCTCACAGACTGGGTCTGCTTGTACAACATCAGGGTGAATGGTACACCCCAGCTTACAGCAACTGCAACTGATAGCCTGGATGATGTTGTTTTGATACCTTTTAGCCACTCATCCCATGAGGAAGTGCAACAGGTGTTTAAGGAGGCAGAAAACCTTCAACTAGAAAATCTTATGTTTACAAGTGGAAGAGGTGCCTAGCTAGTAACAGAAATCCTAAAAGGGTTTCAGCCCTCTAGCTTTGGAATATTTGTGTAAGCTACTTTGAGATGATTTGCCATATGCATCTTGCAGCCATCTCAGCTTCTGTGCCCAAGGACCCCACTCTTTCATCACTTTTTATGGTCAAACAGTTTATTAACGAAATGTTGCATATGAGACCCCCTCAAAAGCAAATTCTTTCTCCCTGAGATCTCAGCTTTGCTCTTGAAAAATCAACCTTTATCTTTTTGAACCTGCTTGTCAGGCTGATTTGTGCTTCATTACTTGAAAGCCTGTTTCGCTTATTGCTCTGACATCTGCAAGGTGAGTTTCTGAACTGTAGCCTGTCATGGTGGGCCAACCTTATCTGTCTTTCTTAAGGACAGGGTTGTGTTATGCACTAATCCATCATTAATGCCTAAAGCTTCTGAATTTACCTTGAAGCATGCTATTAATCTCCCTGTATTCTGTCCTGATCCAAATATCAAGGGAGAAAAGATTCTACATACCTAGGATGTGTATTGGCAGCTCAGCTACCGACTTGACAAAACAATGTCCTTTAGGAATGCTGAACAGCTGTTTGTCTCCTATACAGGAGAATGGTCAACCTGTCTGTAAGATAACTATTGCACAACAGTTGTCTTCTGCCATTGCATTTGCTTTTGTTACCCCACCATTGTTAATCTTTTCTAGGCAAGGTTAATTTCTCTCTCGATGGAATACTGGAAAGGGGTGGACTCTAGATGCATTCTAGAGGTAGCAACATGGTCATCTGTTTACACCTTCACAAACGAATATTAAATGGAATCCTTTTCAAGGTCCAGAGCAGACTTTCCTAGAACTAGTCTCCAGGGGCTTCTGGATCCTTATCCTTCCATCACCTGAGTAGGGTAAGCTTTGGGGATCTACCCAGGTTGACAGTTATGCAGTGGGAAAGATTAGCATAGTATAGTTGTGTAAATAGTACTTACCTGTAACAGTAGCTGTTCAAATTTGTCACTACCTCAGTGGCTATACCCACCCACAATCTCCCAAAGTGTGCATAGCTGAGGCGGGTTTCAGCCTGTTTGATTTAGTTGTTGTTGGATTTATTTTTATACGATATTGTGATTGGCAGTGAATTTAAATGATATTGTGATTGGCAGTGAATTTACTCTTGTTGACTGATTCTTACTTCAAGTACTTTCCTGTCCTTTGTGGAAGCAAAAAAGCCTGAATGCTCAATTCCGGTGACAGCTGAAGGCTTCCATCTCAGGATTAGCTCAGCCAATAAACAGTCTCAGGAAGGGAGACTGTTTATTGGCTGAGCTAATAAACAGTCTCAGGAAGGGAGAGGAACAAGAGTCTGAGCTTTTGAAAGTTGGCCAATACTAGGTTACCTTGGCAAATAACCCAAAATGCCACTGAGGAAGTAAGGATTTTGAACTTTTACTATTACAGGTAAGTAGAATTTACACAACTTTATTTTTCCCTTTGCAGTGGCCAAATTTCATTTAGTAGAAGAAGGACCACCTCAGGTCTCCCCTGAAAATACGTCACTAGCCAAGTGAGACTAGCATGGACAACAAAGGGTAAATAATAAAGAAAATCTGTGTCTGCTAAGCCTTTTCCTATCTCTCTCTTAACTAAAAGAATTATTTACTGAGTCCTAAGTTACACTGGGTAAATTCTCAGTTCACATCACATGTAGGGATATAAGAGCAGAAATCAAGCTCACAGGTCTTGACACTATAAGATTTTAATCAGTTATTTTTTCTGTTTTGATTACTCTCTCTCTCTGATGCTTCATTTAGTTATTTGACTCATATATTTTGCATACAGAAACAGTAGGTGCAGATAGGCACAGTTTCTCACTTAGCTGTAAATGAGTTTGTTTTCTGGCTCTGAGCTCACTGCCTCCTTTCTAACTACCAATTTTACACTGGCTTTATAAACCAACCAAACCTGAATGGCTATCTATTTAACTGAAGTATATTCTCATGCTAAAGGGTGAAGTGTGGCAAAAATAAAAATGGAAACAACCCCACGACTGACAAGCGAGCCTTGTTTATAGCCTTGTGAAACCTAGCCAAACAATCCATCCAAAGGCAGAAATGCATTTTCCAAACAAAAAAACAAATCAGTCTCTTCTTCTTCTTCTTTCGGCTTTTCCCGGTTAGGGGTTGCCACAGAGGATCACCTGTCCGCTCATGATTGACAGTGGAGTTTTATGGTGTTGAGTTACCATTCCGGTGCCCAGCCTTCCACAGAAGGCACACACACATGCACACACACTCATGCCTAGGGCCAGTTTAAAGTGTCCAATCCACCTACAGCATGTCCGTGGGATGTGGGAGGAAACCGGAGCAGCCAGAGGAAACCCATGCAACCACATGGAGGACATGCAGACTCCGCACAGAAGGCACCCCAACTGAGGATCAAACTGGAGAAACTCTTACTGTGAGGTGGCAACACTAACTGCTGCACCACCGCAGACACCCATAAACAAATCACTCTCTAATATTTCCCAAAACACATTTGGAATGCAGATAACCTTCTTAAGGAAGAAAACTTCCTCATGACACCCTCTCTATGAACACCATTCAGTGTGGCACAACAAGTCATTCACCAGAAGATTTCCTTAAAAATGTAGCAAACTCCAATCAGTTAACTTCACTCCCATCATAGATCATGAACTACCTTCCCCGTCACCATTCATGTCCCTCTTCCACTTCAAACTCCTATGCCCCAAACAAGTTTTGTCTCAACTCAAAATATTCCTACTAACACCCATCCTGGATTTGACAACATATAGCCTCTGTTCATATATCACTGACTGCAGAGATCACTTATGTCTTCCACTCATATATATCTATATATCTATGATTTTTTTGAGTCACACAAAATCATCATGCCACAGGTCTGGAAAATGGCTCTAATTAAACCCCTCCCAAAGCAAAGCATCCCAAAACTTCCTCCCAGTTCCATCTAATATCCAGCGTTTCGGCTCTGAGTAAATTTCTAAAAAAAATCTACCCCCCAACGTTCTCACAATATCCAGCAGTTATTACCTGCTATCCTGTGAGCTGCATGAGTTCTGGCCTGGAACCAATGACATGCTGGAAAACACTGATAAAGCCCTCCTGTTGGCTGATAATAATAAAGAGAGTAAATGATCATATGTGTGGAGAGGTCAAGAGAGGTCACATGACCATGTGCTTTATAATAAAGGAGGAAGTGAGGGTTGTTCCCCTCTTCCATTTTTAACCAGACTGATTGCCTTCATGTGTGTTTATTTTCCTTTATAAATGTATGTCTAACCCGACTTTCTTACCCTTAAGATGATACCGCCAACAGGTTATGAGCCCAGGAGGGAAGTAGGAAGCCAATGGCATAGATTATGTTTCAACAGAGATGAGAAGAACGACGAGTTGTGGGAGACAAAGATTCTGGGGCATCTGCGTTTGCTAGGGCTGAAAGATGCCATTTTGCAGAATGTGCAGCAGAACACAGAAGACGACGAGAATGATGAGGAAGGTGACAATGATGCTGACTAAAATGAGGAGGCATATGCAGAACTAATACAGTTCTTAGACAACAAAAGTTTATCCCTCATCATGAGAGAGGTCACAGACGATGGTAGAGAAGTGCTTCAGATCCTGAGAGACCATTATGCCGGGAAAGGGAAGCCATAGGTAATTAGCCTATACACCAAATTAACAAGCCTCCAGGAGGCCATCAGTGAAAGTGTCACAGACTATATTATTAGGGCTTTAACTGCCATTACGGCACTTAGAAATGCTGGAGAGAAGCTCAGTGATGGATTACTAATTGCGATGATTCTGAAAGAGTTGCCTGAAACTTTTAAATCATTTGCAGTACACATCATGCAAGATGATGATAAGTTGAGCTTTGGTGAGTTCAAAGCAAGGTTGAGAAGCTAGGAACATACCGAGAAATTTAATGGCAACATAAGTAATGATAATGTGATGAAGGCAAGTGGCCTTGGGGAAAGAGTAAAAGCAGAGATTATATGTTATAGCTGTGGCCAAAAGGGACATAAGGCACGAGAATGTCGGAGAGAATACAAAGACCAGAGACAGTGGTGTAGTTTGTGTAAAAACTCTAGCAACAGGGACAGTAACTGTAGATGAAAGAAGAAAGATAATGTGAAACAAGCAACTGATGCGGATGATCACACATTTGTTTTCAGAATAAATGAGCATCAAATTTTTGAGTTAAAACAGTAAGGATTAATGGTGAACACTGGCACCACATTACACATAATTAATGACTTGAAAAAGTTTAAATGGTTTGATGCAACTTTCCAACTGGAGGAACACATTGTGGAATTAGCTGACAGAATGAGAACCTGTGGGGCCGCACAGAAGAGAGGTAATGCAGAGGTTTGGCTGCTAAATACAGAGGGGCACAAAGTAAAGGTGATGATAACTCGAGCACTGTATATCCCGACGTATCCACAAAGCATTCTTTCTGTTAAGGCAGCAACGTCCAAGGGGGCCTCGATCAACTTTAAACAAGGCCAGGACCAACTCATCTACAAAAACAGCACCAGGTTTGATATAATTGAGTGTGATAGACTGTATTATTTAGACACATATAAAAACGGCACCAGGTTTGACATAATTGAGTGTGATCGACTCTATTATTTAGACACATATAAAAACGGCTCCAGGTTTGACATAATTAAGTGTGATAGACTCTATTATTTAGACACATATAAAAACGGCACCAGGTTTGACATAATTGAGTGTGATAGACTGTATTATTTAGACACATATAAAAACGGCACCAGGTTTGACATAATTGAGTGTGATCGACTCTATTATTTAGACACACATAAAAATGGCACCAGGTTTGACATAATTGAGTGTGATTGACTCTTTTAGACACATATGATGAAGAAAATGATAGCGAGATACATTACAATGCATCTCAGAGCTGTTATGACATTCAAGCATGGCATAAAATGCTTGGTCACTGTAATTTCAAAGATGCATCAAAATTAGAAAAAGTGGTAAAAGGAATGAAAATTAAAGGTAAAGTTGAGAGACCTAACCTAGATTGTGAAACCTGTACGCAAGGGAAATTTGTCCAGAGCAGAAACAGAGAACCAGATGCAACAGCAAAAGTTGTGTTTGAACTAGTCCATACTGATTTGGCAGGCCCAATTGAGCCAGTAGCAAAAGACAGCTTTAAGTATACTTTAGCATTTACTGATGATTACTCAGGTGTAATATTTGTCTACTTTCTGAAAGCCAAGAGTGATACAGTCATGGCGACTGAAAAGTTTATTGCAGATTCAGCTCCTTATGGGAAAGTAAGGTGTATCAGATCAGATAATGGCACTGAGTTCATGTTGAGAGACATTCAGTCACTACTGAGTAAAAATGTTATAAGACATGAAACGTCTGCACCTTACTCACCTCATCAGAATGGGACGGCAGAGAGAAATTGGAAAACACTGTTCAAAATGGCAAGGTGTATGCTGATAGAGAGTGACTTACCTAAAGAGTTGTGGACATATACAGTAATGACTGCTGCTTTTATTCGCAACAGATGTTATAATAGGCATGTGGGGCAGACCCCATTTTTTATGCTAACAGGAAAGAAACCTGATCTTTCAAGGATGAGAGAATTTGGCTCAGTGTGTTATGCATACAGACAAGATAAAAAGAAGTTAGACCCAAGGTGTGATAAGGGGATCTTTGTCGGATATGATAAAAACAGCCCATCATATCTAGTCTATTATCCTGACACAGGAAGGGTCCTTAGACACAGGTTAGTCAAGTTCTTTAATAAGAATGTAGCTGAATGCCAGATTCAGACAGACCCAGAGATAATAGATGAAGATCTTAATACCAGAAGAAGTGTGCATGTTAAGTCAGAATCAAAAGCTGATAGTCAAGACACAATAGTAAGGCAAGAAGAGGAAAGGCAGGATACACACTACTCTAAAAGCGAGAGAAAACCACCTGCATACTTGAAAGACTATGAGTGTAAAGTTAAAAATGACGATTATGTGAAAGTTAATGTTGACTATTGTTACCGATTAATATGCAACACACCGCAGAGCTTTAAAGAAGCCATGACTTCGTCTAACTTGGAAAAGTGGGTCAAAGCTATGAAAGAGGAACTTGAGTCTTTAAAGGAAAACAACACATTTGCACTCACCACACTGCTGGAAGATAAAAATGCAGTGGAGGGGTAGGTGGGATTTCACGGTAATAGACAATGCAGATAACACTGAGACTTACAGAGCTAGATATGTAGTTAAAGGCTACAGTCAAGTCGCTGGTATAGATTATAACGAAACATTTGCACCAACTGCGAGTATGACATCTGTACAAAGTCTAATGCAGATGGCAGCTCAGTATGATTTAGAGTTGCACCAGATGGATGTACAAATGGCTTATTTACATGCTCCTATTGACTGTGAGGTATACATGGAGCAACCTGAAGGTTTTGAAAATAAATCAAATAATGATGAAAAATTGGTTTGTAAACTGAATAAGTCATCATACGGATTGAAACAATCATGGCGTAACTGGAACAAAATGTTGCATGATTATCTTTATGAAAATAGTTTTATCCAAAACCCCGCAGACCGTTATGTATACACTAGACAAGCTGAAAATGAGAAAACAGTTCTAATTATATGGGTTGACGATCTCATTATAGCAGCTAGTGACAATGAATCACTAAAAAATTTAAAGGAAATGCTCAAGGCTAAATTTAAAATGAAAGATCTGGGAAAGCTAAGACATTTTCTAGGCATTGATTTTGCCCAGAATATTGGTGAAGTAAAGATGAACCAAAAGAGGTACATTGCGAAAATTCTTGTGAAATTTGGTATGTCTAATTGTAAAGTAAGAAGTACCCCTTCTGAACAAAAAACAAACTTTGAGTGTGATGGTGAATCTACAGATCCAAGAAAATATTGTGAGGTTGTGGCTAGTTTGATATATGTTATGACAAGCACAAGACCTGATCTTTGCTGGATTGTAAGTAAACTTTCACAATATTTGTCACAACTGAGTGAATCTCATTTAACACTAGCCAAACGTGTTAAGATACTTTAAAGGTGCATTGGACAGAGAGATGTGTTACAAGAAAAGTGAAGGGAAACTTCAGCTTATAGCTTACAGTGATGCAGATTGGGCAACAGATCAAAACGATAGAGGTAGTACAACAGGTTATTGCTTTAGCCTCAATAGAGACGGGCCTATTATTTCATGGAAATCAAAGAAGCAACAAATGGTAGCTTTATCTGCATGTGAGGCCGAGTACATGGCATTAGCAGCAACAACACAGGAGAGTTTATACCTTGTGCAGCTGTTGAGTGGAATGGATGAAGAGTGCAAGTAAGTGCCAGTAACAATACTTGAGGGCAATCAAGGAGCAATCACTTTGTCGAAGAATCCAGTAAGCCGACAGAGATATAAACATGTTGACATTAAGTATCATTTTGTCAGGTCAGCACTTAATGATGACAAAATAAGCATTGAATATTGCCTGATAATGGACATGGTTGCAGATGTCTTTACTAAACCTGCTACGAAACTGAAGATTGAAAAGTTAATGTATTACATATTTGGAATGTGAAGGAAAAGTTATCCAAAAATATGTTCTTAAAATGTATTTGTATACAGCGTAAGAGCAAGTGGGGGTGTTGGCTGATAATAATAAAGAGAGTGAATGATCGTATGTGTGCTCTTACACTGACATCGTTGGTGTGGAGAGGTCAAGAGAGGTCACATGACCATGTGCTTTATAATAAAGGAGGAAGCGAGGGTTGTTCCATCTTCTGTTTTTAACCAGATTGATTGCCTTCACATGTTTATTTTCCTCTGTAAATGTATGTCTAACCACCTTTCTTAACCTTAAGATGATACCGCCAACACCTCCTTACCAGTGCCCTATTTATAGACCACCCAAAGGTATTTCACCTCATTGACTACTATCTTCTAAACAAACTAATTGAAATTAGTATCAACACTCCCTCATTTAAAACCTTCCACATAGACAAATACTTCAGGGTTAAAATAAAATCCTACCAATTAGAATCTACACCTGTTATCATAACTGTACCACAAGAATCCATTCTTACCCCCTCCTCTTCTCTGTAGTCATTAATAAACTTACTTGTGACCTCCCGCTAGCTCCTGTTCATTCTTTATGCAGATGGCATGCTCATTTACTGATCAAGTCACTCATCTCAACATTCACTTTCAAATGCAGTCAGACTTACATGAGCAGCAAGTCATAAACAAATTCTCAATACCAAAACTAAGTTTTAGGAACTCCACAGAAAATTTGCCAATCACCCAACTCTTTAACTATCTTTTAGTTACACAACCACTCCACATAAATAGCTTCTACCTTCAAATACCTAGGATTATGGCTTTATGAATCTTTAAACTTCCATTTACACACAGACAAAGAGCAAAAATAAACTCCCTCCTTTTCTGGGCCAAAAACTCTCTCTTAACTAGCCACAGCAACCATCAGCAGATAAGTTCTCATCTCTCAGCTGGAATATTTTCATATCTGCCTCCAAGAAAAACACTACCACCACACTTCCAACAGCATCTGCTGATTCACTATAAGCTTAAACCTCTGTGAGCATGACTGTATCATCCTAGAACAATCAAAATGGCTACCCATACAATAAAGATCTAATCTACTGCCAGGATTCCAACTCAACAAACTACTCCAAATGTTGACATTCACTCCCCTTGCAGATAAACATCATGAAAAAAGAAACTCCTCACACATCCTGAGGCACTACTCTCAACTCATCAATTCTCATTAATCCCTAAGCCAAACTCCACAGCACTGTGCATGCATTCTAATTTCAGGCACCTACTCTTTGGCAAGCTGTCTTGCAAAATTCAGAATCAAAATCAAAAAGCACCTCATCATCTAAACTATATGATCCTGCTTCAGTGCAGAACTTATCACCTAACACTTTACTCCTGTCTCCTTTCCACTTCTTTTTTCCACTCACAAAATTACTGTAGGTTACCCACTTTAGAAACTAGTGTATATATTGTACATTACACTCTGCTTGTTTACTGGAATGTTCATACACAGTTTTTCTATGTAACTAATCTGAACTATTTTGTTATTCCTTACATTTCTGACTTGATTTTTTTGTGAAATGTTTTGTATTACACTTGGGCTGAGCCCCAAATTGGGTCAATATTGATCAGTGCGCTATCCTGACAAACAAATATAAATACGTACATCCATCAGTCCTCAGCCGCTTTTCCCCATTTTGCACATGTGGTTGGGGTGTTACTTCAACAGTGACAGTCATCTTGAGACAAGGTCTACACTGCTGGGTGGCCAGCCCTGCTGTGGTAGTTCAACCAAAGCACTCATTTGCAAACACAGCCAGTTTAGAGTGCCCAATCCACCTACTGCATGTCTTTGGAATGTGGGATTAAACCGGATCACCCAGAGGAAACCCACATGACTATTGCAGGGATGACATGCAGACTCCACACAGAAGGCACCCCAGCTGAGAACTGAATCGGAGAACCTGTTGCTATGAGGCAACAACACTAACTGCTGCACCACCGCAGCCTCCCCACATACATGCATATATACGTAAAAAACAGACTGCAGTTTTACAACTCTTAAGCTTCCTGGCGTAGACATAGTTACAGGTCTTGAAATCACAAGAAAGCATAATGAATGTGCTTGTTTCATATATCAGCTATAAAGTGTTTGCTGTAATTCTCAGCAGAATGCACTTACAAATTTAATTTACAAACTCTATATACTTTTTTAAGCATTGCATTGATAAAGCTAATATGTTTTCAAATATTTTCATCACAATGAAAAACAGATAAATGAAAAATATGTTACTGATTCTGCATTATCTGCTGCAGGTTTTATATGGTTTATGTGCAGTTCTTAAATCTACCACAGTTTGACTCAGACAATAGTGGCAGGTTTATTCTCATTCATAACATCCAGTATTTGCTTATACACTTTTGGCAGGCCGACAGAAGTCATTGGCACCATTTTTCTCATTACAGTAATAGGACAAGAGTGGGTGATAATGTATTCAGCAGTCTTTATCTTTTTTACTCATTTATTTTAACATGTAATTCAGCTAAGCACAATACCTCATTTCATTTGTAATCTGGAAGAACTATTTGAGAACTGGATCACTCATTCAGGCAGTTTGTGAATGGAAAGTGAGGGAATGAAACCCTGAACAACATGCTGAAGGTTATTATTAATCTTCTGTGTTAAGTTTAGTGGTGCTGTCCCTAACTATTGAAATGAACTACCTATTGAGATTAACAACTGCATTTATTTAGTTATTTTATCTGTTTAGCCGGGTTGTACAACAATCAAAACAGACCATTTGTTTGAAAAGCCTGGGTGAAGAAATTCATTATAAAATAAAAATAAATAAATAATTCACAGAGCAATCACAGAAGGAACAGAGTCCAGCAGGCAATTGAAACATTGATCCAATAGTACATGTATGTGCCACTTAACATTCAGGATAGGTTCTATCCCATAGAATGTTAAATGGCCCAGATATTAAGTGAACACCATATACTTTGTATTGTGCTTCACTTAACGTCCGTTTCCACAATGTCTGATTGCATTTATGTCCATTGTACAGTATGGCTATAAATGCATTCGGAAGTTGTCAGGAAGGATGTTAAGCAGCATACACCTGCATTAAGAGAGGAGAAAAATGTGGATTAATTTAAGTAGTAAATATGAGGGAATAAGCAATAGGTGAAAACAGGGGATGAAAATAGAAGTGATGTAGGTAAAGGAGGAGTTAAGTGATGTGTCTGGTGCTTGCAGACAGATTTTTGATGGAGATGTTTGTTGAGTTGTGCTCTAAAAGTGGGGGGAAAAGGAGATTTCTTTTAGATGAAGAAGAAGGGATTGCAATAATTTGGATGCAAGAATGGAGAAGGAATGGTTAGTACAGCACAGTTTGGTTTGGGGGTGTCTGGAATGAGGGAGTCAATTAGGAGAAGTTGCGAAGGTTTTAAGGGGTGGTTTTATTATGGAGTTTGTCAGCAAGAGTCAGGAAAGCACCTGACTGAAGAAATGTGTGTCAAATGTTCAAAATTGTACTTAAATGCCTAGCAAATTAATTGCTCATGTGTAGGTAAACCCCACTGTCATTATGTAACTTCCAGCTCAGGCTAGTTCAGTTATTTCCATGGAAAATTATTATGCACCGAACCAGAATGATACCCACATGATGTATATAAGGTGGCAAAATATCTCATATCATTGTTACAGAACCTCTAGATTGTTGCATACAGTTTTCCATATGCATGGTTCTTTAACTGTCTATATATATATTTTTTTTGCATTACTCCTCAATATTTTAATGATTATGACCGGTATTATTAAAAAAGACAGTTTGAGTCAAGTGATTCATCTTCTTAAGGCATGCTTCAGTCATTGCAGTGCATAGGAAAAGCTTTATTCTACAGCCATATCAGACTGGCAGACATTAAACATTTTCGTTGTTCTGCAAGTATCCAAACATACAGAAAATATCTCAAGTAGCAGCTCGTTTAAAAAAAATCTGCTTCAAATTGTCATGTAATAAAGGCTTATCTAGCTAGCAGCTTTACAGCATAAAAAACTTCTACAAAGTAAATTAGCTATGCCAAGAATAATTCGCCCAACAAAACATCTGTACAGAACAATGATTGGTCCATTATAAATAAAGCAAGGTTAATATCTGCGAAACAAAGGATCATAAAGTTGTGAAAACTGTTTATATGCTTGTGATAGTTATTGCTTTTGGCTTGTGACTGCCTGGCAAAATAAATACAATTGACTAAGAAGAAGAAAGTTTAAATAAATCAGGTTGCATGAGCTCATAATTGTTACGTTGATCACCCTCATTTCATATTTAACCAATTGCCCTTGTTTTTTAGGACTTGTACTCCAGCTGTTACATGGCTGTATTTTAATTATATTATTTGATTATACTTGCATATCTCTACTTGCTGATGTAATGAAACACACTTTTTTTTAAAGACATAATTACCTTTGATACCTTTAGATTAAGTTGCCTGAAGCTGACTAACCTTAATTGAGTCAGTGTTATCTAGTGATCAAGAGTTAATACCTGCGCTTTTTCCCCTGGACCTCGTTTCATAGCTTCTGTGCCTTAAAACTGTTCTGCTTGCATGACTGTATGCTTCATTAGGCTGTCTGCAAATGTTGCTGATCAGACAACATGTGAATGGCTTGTAATCTGCCTCCAGGGAATAATTCCTCTTCATGCCCTGTTTCAGCCACAGTGGTGCTGAGTCTTTCTTTCACATCCTGTAGCTCAGATTAATTGGCAAGCATTTCACTTTTTTTCCAAAAAATATAATCAACCCTATGTATACCACCTCATTTAATTGGCAACACACTTTAAGAGTAACTGCATTAATTTATCAAAAGAAAATGAAGGCTGTCTGTAAAAAATAATATGACATAAAAAAATCTTGCCCATATGAATTAAACAAACAGAAAATGTGTTTTACTACACCATTGTAAAATGCAAAGATGGCAGTGGAGTGTAAAAAAAACCAAGCAAACAAAAAAAAAACAACTGTTAAGATCTGCATAGCAAAGTTTACAATGCTGTGAAAACTGTTTTGATATTTACATGCCAGACATAGGTTCATAGGTTCATAGGTTGGTACTAGGCTATTGGCCCTAGGGTCTATACAAGCCTAGCCATAACAATTCCCTGGTTATTTCTTCTCACAATATTTACTTCCCTGGACCCCTGTCTAGCAAGTGACTGACGTGATCCCTGGGGTGAATTTCCTATCTCCCATCCAATTGCCAAGGTTCCTTTTAACTGGTAGAGGTGGTATATGCTCAGTAAAGAATATACATGGCTGAAAAAGTCTATAGATGTTTTATGGAGCCGTATTATATGACCAAATGACTCAATCTCATGTTTGTTTGCTTCTGTAACTTTGATACATTTGTTACTTTGTGCCATCATTGTCATTTTATGTCATCATTCCTAGTTAAGCCAGCCTTGTCTCCTGTTGCCCTTCTCCACACACATACAAAAACACACACACTGTAATCAAACAAATTATGACATTTTCACTTCTGATGCAGCTTTATGTTGGCTATATTACTGACTGATTATTCAGACTACTCAAATCTAGCATTGGAATTGTAATCTAAAAAAAAATCATCTGTCCATCTTCACCAAAGTGACTGCCTCAGTACAACACTTCTCACTACTAATCAACATGTATTATTGATGCTTTTACACAGTGCCTTAGTATTTCTTTAACTATTTTATTCCGTTTTATTGAACTGTTAATTGGAAAGGTGAGTGACACTAGCATAAGTATAACTGCAAATTTAAAATGATAAACTTTTCTGTGAAGTCCAAAACATGTAAAGCTAAATACCATAGTAACATATAAGTATTACTGAACAGAACACTTTGTGTGTTTAAAGTACAGATCTAGAAGTTATAAACATTCCATACAAAATACAAAGCACATAATTATAAAACATTTATTACAGTGTAACAAGAAATAAGGCACTCAATACAGGGATGACACAGTAAGAGCTCCATTGAACAATGCAAAGCTATGGTCTTATTTATTTTACTTTATGTATACATGTATGTATGTATTTAATATTTGTTAAACATGTAAGTCGATTGATTTAAGAATCCTTTTCAGTTAGAACCCAGGCCAATCTGGCAAATATAAGGTGCAGAATAATTTTTTAATGTGTACACAAAAAGTGACACTGGTCTGAAGGGTAGAAAAACATAACATGAAACATATCGAAATTAAAGCAAATACAGCAGTATTATCTTTAAAACGTAATGTCAAAACTCAGTATAGAAGAAGAGTAGTCCACATAGTATAGTAGTGGTCAGCAAACAGTGCTGAGGTAGTAGAAGTGTAGTCCACATAGTATAGTAGTGGTTAGCATGCGGTGTTGAGGTGGTAGAAGAGTAGTCCACATAGTATAGTAGTGGTCAGCATGCAGTATTGAGGTAGTAGAAGAGTAGTCCACATAGTATAGTAGTGGTCAGCATACAGTGCTGAGGCAGTAGAAGAGTAGTCCACATAGTTTAGTAGTGGTCAGTATACAGTGCTGAGGTAGTAGAAGAATAGTCCACATAGTATAGTAGTGGTCAGTATACAGTGCTGAGGTAGTAGAAGAGTAGTCCACATAGTATAGTAGTGGTCAGCATACAGTGCTGAGATAGTAGAAGAGTAGTCCACATAGTATAGTAGTGGTCAGCATACAGTGCTGAGGTAGTAGAAGAGTAGTCCACATAGTTTAGTAGTGGTCAGCATACAGTGCTGAGGTAGTAGAAGAATAGTCCACATAGTATAGTAGTGGTCAGTATACAGTGCTGAGGTAGTAGAAGAGTAGTCCACATAGTATAGTAGTGGTCAGTATACAGTGCTGAGGTAGTAGAAGAATAGTCCACATAGTATAGTAGTGGTCAGTATACAGTGCTGAGGTAGTAGAAGAGTAGTCTGCACAGTGTAGTACAGAAGGGAGCATTGTACTCAATCAGACCACTAAGTGACTAAAGTGCTCCCTTCTGTATGTACCTCACCAGACACCTGTGGCAACTGGAGAGACCACAGAGGCTTCTAATAAGAGAATTTAGGTCCTGCAAAAGATGGCATACGTGGACAGACTGAAGCCCAGTCAGTGTAATCAGTATCATACAGGCTGCTGAAAGGCGACCTGCACCTGGCCTACAGAGCAGTCTTGGACCCCACCCCAATGGAAATACTGCACATCTTCAAATCAAATGAGGCAAGAATAACTCACTTCAGGGTTCTTAACCTAGCCTGTGACATTAACAGAGCATGCTGGAGAGAGAGATATATCTCCCAGTGATTGCTGCTCCTCTGGAATAAGTTACTACTCCATGTGAAGCAGAGCTCCTCAATGAGCCTATTCAAGTGCAACCTTGACAACTGGATGGGTTACCGTAAATTCACCCCAGGGGTGGCACCTATGTCCCTCATGGACAGGGGCAATTGGTGCTGATCACAGAATCACTCTAACAGTGACTGTCTAACTCTGGTCAATAGGGGCATTCAGGTTATTACGCAGCTAGACTTATAAAGGCCCCAGGTCCATTAGCCTAGCAACCTGCTTTGAACTTATGAACCTATGTATAGTAGTGGTCAGCATACAGTGCTGAAGTAGTAGAAGAGTGGCCAACATAGTATAGTAGTGGTCAGCATACAGTGCTGAGTTAGTTGTAAAGAGCGAGGGAAATAAAAGAAAAAAAAAACATTTTTCCCTTATCAAGCTACATTATTTTCCTTCTCCCTTAGCATTTTAAATGTATTAGTGAGCCAGTGCTATCAGTCTAGTGAAGTAGATGACAGATTGCAAATGTTATAAAAAGGCATCAAATGTAAAACTAAAATGGTAAGAAAACTACGGCTACATTTTAGGAACTATATCTGTATCAGTATGGTTAATATTGACAGAATAAAGAAAAAACTATTAACTTCTAGTAGAGAGATACTTAAAAAATAACATGGTTGACAGAAATATACTGGAATGCTCGTCATGTGTTCAGTATGTTAGTGGTTCACAGTAGCAGCTCAAATACTTAAATTGATGTTCTTCACAAAGATTATATTAAACTACTAAAACTGACAATTGCACTGAAGTGGTTAAAGCTTAGCAGTATAAAAAAGTATTAGCATTCCTGGCACCATGCACTGAATATAAGACTCTCTACATCCAAGTGGTCTTGGTTTAAGATATCCACAGCAGTAATAAAACTCAAGGTCATTTGTTAGCTTAGGTCTTATTGCCTACATAGACCAGAAGGATTTCTTCTTGGCATCCATTTCTGGCCTGACTTTCCCAATTTTACACTGTTAGAACATGTTTTTCTGGGTATCATGAGTAGCATTTTATTATATTTTATAATAATGAACACATTACAGCAGGGTAAGTCCAAAAGTTTAATTGCTCTTTTATTTAAGCTTTTAGGGACCTACTTCAGTTTTTTTGTAAGGTCATGAGTTTATTTATATGAATAACTGGATGTAGTATTAAATGCACAAAGAAAGTCTTTTCACTTGCAAGCTGAATATTTATAGTTATCTGCTACTGTTAATATGGATAGCTCTTTGACTAGTTCTTAATTCAATTGATTATATATACTGCTCTGACTTTACTTTGTTTTACTTTCTTTTAAATACCCCATGTTTTTCAATAATCCTTGTTTATCAGAATAGTTCAGCATATGGCAGGCCTTTCCTGCTTGTTGTGAGGTTTTTGCAGCCTCCATCATTCTGGTTAGGATGCACAACTGTTTCCTAAAGTCTTTCACTGCTATGCATGTACAGTTAGCCAGCACATCACTTTGCTTGTTCCTGCCTAATACATTTGCACAAGCTAACGCTTGTATTTGATGGGCCCTTTCATTGCTTTGTATCCTAAGCCCCCAGAGTGTCATTGCTGAGATATGAACCACCTGAGGAAAAAGACAGGACACTGCAGACCTCCATATTTCCTCCTTCCCCATAGCTCTACCTGTGTTTTGGGTTTACTGTCAAACTGAGTTCATGGAAGCATGATTAGATGCTTTGTTTCACCCCACCAGACTTTATGCTACTGTAGTATGAAATTGTATATATCCATGCTATTTAGCATCCGTGCCACCTATGATTATAAGCCTATAAGCTGACAACCACCATATCAGCACTGCTGGTTACAACCCATACTCATGGAAGGTATTCTAACTCTGTTTGATGAGACCACTACCCAGGCAATGGACAAATTACATAAAGAAAAAGTCCCTTTCCTATCATCTAAAATAGTTTGCTGTTGATTTAAACTGTATATCATTATCCAAGGAATTTACAGATTCCATAAGGAAGGAGTCACTGTTCTATAATCTAAAATAGTGTACTCTCCAATTAGATTCTTAGCTGTGGGGTGTAAGACTCACAGTCTGGGTCTGTTACTTGGTTTCCTGCTGTGGTCTGGAAGTATGCACCATAAGTGTGACCCTGCTCTCAGTGTACATGACTAAGCTTTCCCGATGATCCCTCTTAGTATGGCAATGGGTATGGCTCTACATATTGCAGAATGCAAGCTACTGCCTCAGCTCATGCATGAATATTAAGAATCTTAATACAGTTACAGAACTACAATTAATCTTAGACTAAAGGCTGAGAAGTGGTGTACAATCTAGAGCAGCATTCTGTAACAGTGATTTTCTAGCACTCCATCTTCCTTCCTGGTATCAGGCATAAGTGATAATGAGCTACACCTTGATGGATACAACCTTCTTAGGACTGACAGCCTTAATAAATCATAAGGTAATATGCTGCTAAGCCATACACCATGAACTTTAATGCTTATCCAACTTCATTCACTTTTTGAGAGGAATCCCTTTACCTCTCCTTAATCGCTATCGCAGCCTACAGTTTTCCTTCAACATGGTTCTGACCATATCTTGTCAAACTCTTCCCAATGCCAAGGATGATGGCTTAGATAACTGGGCACCAATTTTCAATCTCAAAGGAATCTCTTGGGTAGTACACCATGCTAGCTGCTATAGTGCTTTGTACATCATTGGGCTACTTACTTGTCTTCACTAAAGAAACTGCCTTCTTCATATTGAAGCATGCCTTGAGTGGCTTGGGATTTAAAGAGGACATACTGAAATATTAGTGCCCAGACTACATTCTTTGTTTGCTGATCATAGTACATAAGAAGATTGTAACCAGCTAGGTCGCCAATGACCTTTAAACTTATGATCTGCGTTGTGACATACATAATGTGTTTAGGAGTGGCCATGACAGTATAGAAATGTATTTATTTGTTTATTGATTGTTTGATTGATTGATTGATTGATTGATTGATTGACTGATTGCAGTTTGGTAAATGGGTATGTAGATTGGTCAAGTGACCCCTTTCAGGCATGACCCAGGCTTCTGAAGAGCAATGCTGAGACAGTGAAACAATGACCCAACCATATATTATAAATGAAAAAGTAGGAAGAATGTATAGACAGTATAATACAGAGCATTTACAAGAAATTTACAGTTAGAACATTACAGTCTTAAGTTATGCACAATGCATACAATAGCGTTTGGCAACATCTTTACAAGAAACATTTGAGATTCATGTTGGATTATAGTTACTTTTATCTTTAAGGATGTATGTTGCTTTTCAAGAGAATTAAACTAGGACTACAGGAACAAACTCTTTAGCAATTCACTACATTAATTCTTTGAGACAAGCTTACAATGGGCTAGCCTGATTGTAATATTTCTGTACCAGTCCCTGCTGAGTTTTAGACTGGGGGATGTACAACTGTATACTGCCCACTTATTCTCCTGCAGATAATTGTATTATTACTATTGCCAGATATATTTTCACAAGAATCAAAACTAACACAAGTGAAAAATGTATATGAAAGTGCCACTGTAGTAGCAATATAAATCTCCCCACTCAATAACAGGTAAGTGTAACCTGGATAAGCATAATGCAGTTGAGATGTGTATGTGCACGTTATTGTTTACAGACTTTGAATTCATACCCACTTTATGCATTAGCACCACAGAGACTGGAAATGCATACAGGTCATGTTGTGAGTAAGTACTAGCTTAGCACTCCTTATGCAATGTTCTATTTCTAATAATATAGAGATTGTGTTGTCTCTCTGTTTAGTTATTTTTTTCTGGGATTGGGTCGCTCAACTTTGACGCAGACTGTCTCAAAAAACTCCAGCTTTACTCCGTCCCATATCGCCTACTCAGAGGTGATCTCTGCCTAACATACAAAGCTATGTCAAACCCAGAGCTGTTGGACATGCTCCACTTAAAGAAATCCCAATCCCTCTGAGCTACACGCTCTAGGGACCTAAACCTTGTCTTCACAATAAACAGAACATGCTGGAGGGATAGATTCCTGTCCCAGAGACTTCCCATACTCTGGAGCAGACTACCTATCTATGTCAAACAGAGCTCCTCATTAGCACTCTTCAAGAAAAATCTTGATGATTGGATGGGTAATAGGAAATTCACCCCGGGGATCACTTCTGTGGTTCTGCTTGACATGGGCACAGGAGAATAATTTTCTTGGGTGGCGAAAGCCAGGGTGCATTTTTGGCTAGTCTTGTATAGGCCCTAAGGCCAGTAGCCTAGTACCTACCTATGAACCTATGATCCTAATTAGAATGACTCATATGCTGCCTTACAGCATCTCATAATGCATAGCCTGGGCAGTCGAGTGGTACTTTGTAAGTTTCTAGACATGTATTTCACTATAGAGAATGTGGTTTGTAAATTGTGTTTTACACTGCATGGTATTGGTATGTAAAGGCTACTCACTATTGTTTTTTTTTCTGCTGCCAATCCTTTACTTTTTCTCCAGTAACCTGAGTGTAAAGTGACTACATTGTACTATTAATGTGATTATTACTGCCTGCCCCTTTGCTGTACTGTAATCTTCACTACTCCTATCATCTACCACCTCTAATATCTACTCTCCCACCTATTTTCACTCCTCAACCTCATTACATTTCTTGTCTTGTTCCTTACTTTACGTATGCTACTTGACTATCCCCCTCATCTGACTTTTCCATTACTTTTGTGCCTATCACTCTATACTCTTTCTTGCTATTCCTACATACTCTAACCCACTGCGTCTCTCTCTTCTATTTTTTTACAGTAATCCACCCCGTGTGCTCCCTTCCAGCCTATACACCCAAAAGGGATACCTCCTGCATAAACCTAGAAGAACTCCCAGAAATTGCCTGCTTGCCTGGGTCTCCTACTAATTACCTACTGTGAGGACTCCCAAATTCAAATTGTTGTGAATGTATGTACCCAGACAAACTACAGCTGATTCTGTTTTTAAGCTACTTTTAATTCCCATATATTGTGCTTGTCTGGCCTCCCGAGTGTGTGTTCTTTAAGCAGCCTAACACAGACCACTTGCTACTGCCCCCCCTCCTGTCTCTAAAACCCTGCCAACCTCTTACTTCACACTAGGTCCAGTATATCTTTTCTGCCTACCATCCTTTGTTCTTCTATGTTTTACCACTAGGTGGCAGCACCTACATGTAGCACACCTAGAAGAAGAATATTCTCCCGTGGCTTCAGTATATGAAGCTGGCTGGACTATTTAATTTGTTTTTTAAACGTAACATATCCCCACCTTACTTTACCTTCTATATATCCACTCCCCCCTTGTTATATCACTGTCTGTCTCTCATTTCTACTTGTTCTTCTAGTCTCACTTCCCTAAAGTAGTCATTACTTACCCACTCACCTTAGTTGCTGTATAACTGTTGCTGATACTTTTTTTTTCTGCTACTCTATCTTCATTTGCTCTAACCTGCTCCATTCGCCCTGCGGGCTCACTCCGCTCCACTACCCTACCCCATACCCCACCCACCCCCATTGTTGTTAACCTTATACTTCTATAACCACTCCCCTTCCCTCCATCACCCATCCACTAACTCCTTCTTATTAACTACCACACCTCCACTTCCTGCTACTGCTTACAGCTACATTACACCTATCTGTACTCTTTCAGCCTTCTCCACCCCAACTTTATTTGCCAATAACATACAAACTGCTATTCCATCCTTCTCTCCTATCACTATGTATATTATATCCTACAGCATACACTCTCCCTCAACCTACTCTAGCTCTTATCCTTCTCCTCCTCATAGCCCAAATGCATAAGACCAGTTATATACAACTAGTGCTCATAACAACTACTCTAGCTTGACTAACTATTCCATATACTCTTACCATCTATGAACATTGGTCACTTAGTGAAATTCACCTTCCCCACCTAGAAACACAATAATTTTCTCAATTATACAGCCACATAAACGTAACTTCCACTTCCAACTATATACTTCCAATGTACCATAGATCCTCCCATATTATCTACTTCCAAGACAAGAAAGCCTTAAATAACTATTATAAATTCCTAAAGATTATACAAAGACCTCAACAGCACCCCCTATTGGATGGTGACATTCATCCAAACCCTGGCCCCATTAATAACATTACCATAGAACCACAGAACCTAACTTCCAATACCCATACCCCTAGGAAACCCTCAAACTTTCTCCTGATAGCCCATCTCAACATCCGTAGTATAAACAATAAAATAACCCACCTTCATGCACTCTTAGAAGTACTCTCATTTGACATCCTCTGTATTACAGAAACTTGGCTAAAACCTACTACTCAGGACCAGGAAATTACCCCTCCTGGTTATAACATTCTGAGATGTGATCGGAAGACCAAAAGGGTGGGGGTGTAGCCATACTCTATAAATCTGAACTTCAAGTTGCAACTTTCAATACGTACCTTCCCTCAAATACTAATGCAGAAATCCTTACTGTCAAACTTCAAATCAACAACTGAAAATCTATCTATATAATTTGCTCCTACCTTCCCCCTGGAAATAATATTAATACCCTTGAAAGTATCATCAACTGCCTCTCCACTCACCTTTCTCAGGAAACCATAGTGCTAGGTGATTTCAATATAGACTGGGCTTCCTGCGACTCCCCTAATCCTACCACCCACGTAAATCTTTACGGTTTTTCCCAAATTATAACTACTCCCACTAGAATCCACAAATCAAGCAGTAAAGAAAGCATACTAGACTGGATCCTTATAAATAGTCACCCCAATACTTACAAACCAGGTACCCTTCCAGACGATATTAGTGACCACTCTCTAACCTACATAATTAAACAAAAACTCCATAACCCCAATCCAAATATTTTCAAAACCACACACTCTAAAAAACACTTTAATCCAGAGACCTTCCAAAATTAACTTAAGGCACATGATTGGTCACCTCTATATCATCTTCAACTGGATGAAGCGGTATTTTACTTCAATACTAAATTCCTACAAATTCTTGATTGCCATGGCCCCTCACGCTCTACCCGTATTAGGACCAAAGTTGCTCCATGGCTCACTAAAGAAACTAGGCAAAAGATCCTCCTACGTAATAAAATATGGGCCAAATGGAGAGCTTCAAAAAACCCAGCAGACCATCAGTACTTTAAACAGTTACGAAACTCTACCAAAAAAAAAATTCTGCTTGACAAAAAGAACTTCTACCATCACCTACAACAAACCCAACAGCATAAACCGCAAAAGTTCTGGTCAGGCATTAACAAATTGCATCAGCCAGGGCACTCTAAAACACCCACCCCATCAGGTACTACCCAGAAAAACTCTAAGCAAATTTCTGATGCCTTCAAAAACTACTTCACTGAAGCAATTCAAACTCTAGCTAATACACTACCCACTGTTAGCACTAGCCTATCAGACAACATTAATAGGACAACTCCTTCCTTTCATCTACAACCTGTACCTACATCCCTCATCTGCTCTCTCCTTCAAAAGCTCAAAACATGCACCCCCTCAGCTGACCGTCTACCAGCTGAATACCTACAAATAGCATCTAAAGCCATTGCCTGTCCCATATCCATCCTTATAAACAGAACAATTATAGAATGAACAATTCCCTCTCTCTGGAAAATCTCACACATCATCCCTCTGCATAAGGGTGGTTCTTTTACTGAACATTCTAACTTTCGACCAATAGCCTTACTCTCCCCAATAGCAAAAATAATGGAAAAATGTATCCACCGTCAGCTACTCTTCCACCTTCTTTCTAATAACTTACTTGCTAACTGTCAGCATGGTTTTAGGCCCTACCACAGTACAACCACTGCCTTGCTATTCTTTTCTGACTGTATAAACAAAAATCGCAATAATAACTCTCTTTCCTCAGCACTATTTATTGACCTGTCAAAGGCTTTTGACATGGTTAACCATCACCTACTTATTGATACACTAATAGCCCTTGCACTTGACCCACAGGCAATACTCTGGTTTAAATCCTATTTAGATAACAGACAACAAGCTGTCCTCTGGGATAACAACTTATCTACACCCCTCCCTGTTAACATTGGAGTACCTCAAGGCTCTATATTAGGTCCTCTTCTCTTTTCTATCTTTATCAATGATCTCAATGCTAACATACCACAAGTCACCTGCATACAATATGCAGATGATTCTACCTTAATCTGTTCTGCTAATTCCATTTCCTCACTCCAGTCCCTCACCCAAACAGTATTTAATGTTGTTGTTGTTGTGTCTTTCGGCTTTTCCCGGTTAGGGGTCGCCACAGTGGAACTCCGGTCCGCTAATGATTGGTAGTTGATTTTTACATGCCGAGTTACCAGCCCTG
Source organism: Protopterus annectens (assembly GCF_019279795.1). NCBI lineage: Eukaryota > Metazoa > Chordata > Ceratodontiformes > Protopteridae > Protopterus > Protopterus annectens. The sequence goes on along the minus strand of NC_056743.1, from coordinate 512,778,050 downwards.
ATGCACAACCTTCAACAAAGGTATGCCCATTCACGCATGTCTCTTGGTTTATGCAACATTGCCTCCTCCTGAACCCCAAAAAATGAAACTATTGCTTTTTACTCCTACCCAAAAGTCTCCACAATGTCACTTCATAGTAACCTGGAATAATGGAACTACCATATCCCCAGACTCTACAACCCGTGTCCTAAGAATTACTATAGACCACCACCTTAACTTTAATGATCATATTAATGCTACTATAAAATCAGTCAACAGAAAACTAGGCTCCCTTTATAGAATCAAAACCTTTCTCACACCATTATCCAGAACTACCATTGCCCAGACCCACCTGTTCTCTACCCTGGTTTATGCCTCTGCCATTTATACCAATCTATCTAAAAGTAACCTGAGCAAACTTGCAACCAGCTATAATAACATTGCCAGATTCGCCACAGGCTCCCCTTTTAGAACCCATCACTGTCTCAACCTTAGACAGCTGAGATGGTTAGAACTACAAAACCAACTTCTATATCAACAACTTACTATCACCGAAAAGATTCTCTACCACCCTATGAATACTCCAATCCTCACCAACCTAATTACTCCATACAAAAACTTGGCAACGTTACACTCATCTAATAAAGTTCTAGTTTCCACTACCAAATCTAACAACAAGGCTGGAGACGCATTATTCTCAAACAGAGTGGGAAAAACCTGGAACCAGCTTCCTAATGAGCTCTCTTCTCATTCCTCCACACTACTCTTCAAAAAATATCTTAAGGAACAACTCAAAACACACTGGCTGTGTCCCTGCTCTAACACTGACTAACATCTAACTTTTTTTTGTTCTCTCTTTTTTCCCTATCTCCCACTCCATTTATTTTCCCTCTATTTCTGTCCTACATTGTCTACTAGTGATGACTTGAATAATAACCACTACCTATGTACTAAAGTAGAGTTCTTCTCAGCTCTATCATAGTGTTAATTACTCTAAAAGTTTTAATTCTCTACCTTGCTGTAAGTAAGCATAAGTTTGTATACCTGTAACCTGCCATCTGATGTAAAATTAACAAATCTTGCTTATTTGTCTTTTGTATATGTCATCTCAAGTTTTGTGTTTTTTTTTTTTTTATTCTTTTCTCTAGCCAACTCTGTACACATTTTTATACCTGTTCTACATTTATTTAATGTAACTTCCTGCTACTGCATATATTGTAAGTCATGATACTATTGTACCTTTTGGAGCTTTTCTCCCCAGGCTTCTACTGAAAATGGACATATATTCAGTTAGACTAACCCAGTCAATAAATGTAAAATAAATAAATAAAATAAATAAATAATGACAGCTCATTCCTCAGTCCTAATATGGCAAATAAAATATTGGTAATAAAGACCATATTTTTGACTATTTTAAGATTTATTTACATTGGTTTACTACTTAAATATATTAAAGTGCTTAAAACTGACTCTTTTCAGCCATAGCTTGGGAAAAATTACACAATAAATGCAAAGATAAGACTTTAATTAGAATGGCACTGCACAACAGTAACAGACTTTCTATACATCATTCATTGTAGAAGAACAAACTTGCCTTTACAATAGGATCGTGAAAAATGTAACAATGAGGGTAAATTTGGAAAGGATAAAGTAGACCAAAAATGCAGGAAAAAGCAAATATCAAGCATTATTTTTATTTAATCTTGTATTTTGCAGGGGGCATGCCCTTCTTCCCTCTTGGTATAGGGGCAAGAGCCTCCCACACCCTCTGAACTTATATATACTAACTCTAAGATTGGCATATCTCAGAGAAAAGGGAATATTCTGAGAAATGGCAATCTCAGACTTCGTTTATCTAAATCTAGATTTTCAGTCATTTCTTCTCCACATCTCAGAACTCAACAAAATGAGTCCCTCTATTTCAAATGATTACCCAGACATATACTTTAGTACAATAAGTTTTGAATGCTTCATTCTGATGGAAACTATTTAAGTTAGGAACTGTTTCTTACTGAAATTGGTACACCTTGTTTGCTGTAGCATAGACTAGATCCAGGCCTGCTGAATCTAGCTTTGTTTGTTTGCTTGTTCTTTGTTTGCTTGTTATTTCCCTGAAACGCTAATTCCACCGAAAATGCAGCTTTTCAGTGCTTCTGTGGATCCCTAGTGATATCTGCATTGCTTACTGTACTTATTTCCTTGCTTCACTTGAAAGAAAGTTACTGTTTGTCGTTTTTGCATTTAAGTTACCTGTAACACATTGCATTTAAGTTACCTGGCACTTGCTCACTAAGTCAGCACTAAAAAATTAAAAGCACTACACCCTCACAAACTCCCCTTGAGTACCTTGTTCCCCATTGGCCCTTTTTTCAATTATAAAGGAATTCCCAATACTGTTCTAGCATGTCCAAAGGTCAGTTGTCAATCTCCTCTCCGGTCCAGCTGGTGAATCTGGGAATCTTGAGGCAATGTTACAACTGCCTCATGTACACAGACAACCCTCTCCTCCTCCCAACAAATTCCAACTCATGTGAGAGATGCAACCATATAGCCAAACTGGAGGCTAAGCTCTCTCAACTCAGTACTGGCGTAACCAGTCAGGAGGAGAAGAAAACCACACTCACTACAATTCCAGTCTCACATAGACCTACCACGACAGCAAACCAAACACATAAACACACAAAAACATACTCAGAGGCTCTAAATAAAAATCTGCCTAAGCAGCAGAGACCTCCAAAGCAGACACCCAAGCAACTGCTACCCCGAAACAAAACACGTGCAACACATAGCTCACAAAGCCAGTGTGCCGAACAATCACAGCCCTTAAGGCTAAACAACACACCTGATACACTTGTAATAGGTGACTCTATCGTCAGGCACACTGACGTCCCGCTCACCAGGCTGAACAAGGAGAAGGTCATGGTGAGCTGCCTGTCGGGCGCTAGGATCCGCAACATAACACAAGCACTCAGGTCACTCCAAGGCAAGTACAAATATGACTCAGTCATTGTCCATGCGGGTGTGAATGACCTGAGACGTACCTCCCTGGACTACATGAAAAGAGACATAGAGGAGCTCTCTGAGCATGTAGCCCAGGCCGGTATGACCCTGACCTTGAGTAGCATCTTACCCTCACCAAGAATGATGCCACAAAATGAAGACAAGATGATCAATTTCAACAATTGGCTTAAGTATTGGTGTCATTCAAAGGGGATCCAATGCCTGTCAGCCTGGGATGACATGCTCGACAAGCCACAATGCTTCGCTAGGGACGGCTTGCACCTGTCACCCCTGGGCTTTCAGATATTGACAAAGGCTCTTGCTGCCCCCATAGTGCCTTTTTTAGGCAAGGCTCAAAAGACAAACCCACCTCCATAGGTATCACAAGGGATAAGAAACTAAGAGTAATGCTACTCAACGCCAGAAGTCTAAACCTCAAGATGCACTCATTCGAAACTCTCCTTAGCATGGAGAACATCGATATCTGTGCAGTAACAGAAAACTAGTTCAAGGCTCCTGAGAGCACCCCAGCACTACCAGGTTATACCTCATACCATGCTTTTTGGCCCCAAAACTTGGACCAAATCACAAAAGGAGGGGGAGTATCAATATTCGTCAAAGATACCCACACCTCCAGGTTGGCACAGCACGAAGCATCAGAGACTATCCATGTGCAACTAACAGTGGGTAAAACTGCCTTCCAGTTTATAGCCTGCTATAGACCACCCTCCCAAACCCAGGAACCCCACTCAGCCTTCCTGAGAACACTGGAAAATATGAAGGTCTCTCCAAACACCATTATATTGGGTGACTTCAACTACCCAAACACAGACTGGGAACATTACTCAAGCTCCAACACCCTAGCCCAAAGTTTCCTAGACTTTATAAACTCAAATGCTATGGAACAACTTGTTACCACTCCCACAAGAGGGGAAAACATACTGGACCTGATCATCACCAACATGGGGACTCTATGCTCCAGGCCAGAAGTGTATCCCTCACTGGTAAGATCAGACCATAAACTAATCTCACTGGATAGTCACATCCCCGACCCCACCCCCTGCCCAGAAAACCACAGTGAAAAACTTCTCTAAAGCAAATTTCACACTCCTCAAAACCGAGGTGGAATCCTTCAAAGACCCCGGGCCTGTGGAAAATACGGCCCAGACTGCAGAATCCTTTATAAACACATTCTATGAACACCTTCAGGAATGCATGGATCATGCAATCCCAAATAAAACCATGACCCAATCCTCCAAAGGCAGACGTCCTGTCTGGTGGACCCCAGCCATAAACAAACTATACAATAGAAGGATGAAGCTACTACATGATAGAGCAAAATCCCAAAAAGGGAAGGCATCTCTGATTAGTATTAGCAAAAAACTACGGGCACTCATAAAATCGTCTAAGGCCAGCTTTGAGAGAAAAATTGCACAGGACACTAAGGATAATCACAAGGCTTTCTTTATTTATGTTAGGAACCTGGGTGGGAATTCCCAGATATGCTCAGAATTAGCCCAAACAAAAAATACACCGAACCCACAGACATTGCCAACATCCTAGCTGACAGGTTCAGCGCAAACTTCTCCCCCCCTCCCCACCAAAAGGGCAAATATCTATCCCAGCAGAGTGCTGCCCCCCTGACATCTCAGATGCTCAGGTAAGAGTTGCCCTCTCCAAAGCAAAACACACAGCATCAATGGGACCAGACGGTGTCCCGGGCTGCATCCTACATGAACTCCAAGAAGAGCTAAACCCAAACATAAAACTACTGTTCAATCTCAGCCTTACTACAGGATATGTACCCAAAGAGTGCCGTACAGCAACAGTGGTCCCTCTCCACAAAGGTGGTGCCTCAACGGATCCTGGAAACTATCGCCCCATAAGCCTGACTAGCTTGGTTTGCAAAGCTATGGAAAGGATCATCATGGACCTCATAAATAAAGATATTGGGGACCTACAGACACTGGATCCTACCCAGTTCGGCTTTGTTAAGGGCAGATCCTGCCTCTTAAACCTGGTCGATTTCTTTGAAACAGTCACCAAGGCCATTGACGAGGGGAAGGTGGTCCACACAGCCTACCTGGACCTCGCAAAAGCCTTCGATACAATACCCCACTTGGGCATTATAGATAAGCTCACCAGCTTAAATATAAACCCCTATGTCACTAGATGGGTTGCAAACTGGCTCAAGGACAGAACCCACATGGTTAGAATTGCTGGAGCCAGGTCAGACTCCAAAACAGTTACAAGTGGCATCCCACAAGGCTCAGTCCTGGGACCTCTCTTGTTCGGTATATATTTCTCGGAGGTACATGCCAACACGGAAGGACTGTGGCTGACCAAGTTCGCAGATGACTGCAAACTGGGCGCCATAATCAACTCTCCAGCCGACACAAGCATCCTCCAAAAGGGCCTCATAGAAACAGACAACTGGTGCCAGAGCCATGGCCTCAAGCTAAACGCCAAAAAGTGTATAGTCATCCTCTTTGGTAAAAACAAAGTGCCCACAAATTACCACATAGGTGGTAATCCATTAAGTACAGAAGAAGTAATGAGGGACCTGGGGACCCAAGTTGATAGCAATCTCTCATTTGACAACCATGTGGCCAAAGTGGTTAGAAAAACATTTTCTATAGCCCACCTAATCATGAAGGGATTCACATTTAGATCAGGGGAGGTCATCGTGCCTCTTTACTCATCCCTCATCAGGCCCATAATTGAGTACAATGCCCCTTTTGGGATGTACCTTACCAGCCACCTGCAGCAACTGGAAAGACCCCAAAAGTACCTCACCAAGAGGATCAAAGGGTTCAAACAGATGCCATGTGCTGCCCGGTTAAAGAAACTCCAGCGCTACTCAGTGGCATACCGCCTGCTCAGAGGCGATCTGTGCCTGATGTATAAAGCCATGTCCAACCCGGAATTAATGGACATGCTGCACCTCAGAAAATCCAAATCCCATCAAGCTACACGCTCGAGAGACTTGAACCTCAGCACTGAAATAAATAGGACATGCTGGAGGGACAGATTCATAACCCAGAGGCTCCCTTCACTCTGGAATAAAATCCCTTTCCAGGTTAGGCAGAGTCCCTCATTGACTCTCTTCAAGAGGAATCTTGATGAGTGGATGGGATATTGTAGGTTTACCCCGGGTATCACTTCTGTGTCACTGTTAGACAGTGGCACAGTATATTAACCTCGAAAAAGGGCATAGCAAAATTAATTTAAAATGGGTGGCGAAAGCCAAACACATTCTGGCTAGGCTTATAAATGCCCTAAGGCAGATAGCCTAGTATGAACCTATGAACCTATGAACCTATAAATCAGTAACTTATCATTGTTTTAATTTTACTTATTTTACCACAAATCAGTCCTATAATGTAGTCCTGGGTTTCATTCCCACAATTTCCACTTGCAAACTATGGGATTTTGATCAAGTCAGTTGACCAGACAGTGCTTTTGGTTCACCACTGAAAGGGTCACTTGTATCCATTGGATTTACTTATTTACAATACATGAAATAAAATAAAAAGATAAATGTATTTGAAGTATTTTATAGGTACACCAGCTGACCACAATACTCAGGGCATTAATAAGGTTTATGAAAGTGACTGCTGGGGCTTTTGTCTGAATTGAATAGAACCATGCCATTATCACACAGTACAACTTGTGGGATGCATTAGGTACCTGGATAGCTCTGGTCAGGACTTATGATATATCTCAGACAAGGCTAGCTGGTATGCCTGACCTGTACCATGCTGTATAACATGATGCTACTTACAAAACTGACTGCAGAGCACACAGTGTACCAAATACACTCATCCTCAGTGAAGATGCCACAGTATAGGAATCCACACAAGATACAAAACAGAATAATCCACCTCTATCACTTGTCACTTAGTGGGTTTTGAATGGTGAGCTTTGTCATAAAAACAATATCTGGTGGATGTGCTTGGAGCACAACACATGGCAGATGCTTCTCCATGATAGATAATACAATGCTTACCAGATCTAACCACAAAAATGAGCAAGAAAAATGTGAGGCACTATAATATACCCATATAATACCTGACGGTCATAGTATATAATGAAAAGTGTAAAGGAATTGCCAAGGTTAAATAACTTTTAAAAATCTATTGGCAATGGCTAACATAGCATGAAACAAATTAGCTTTACATAAGCATTGATTTGCAGCTATTTACTAATAAGAAAGGCAGCACTCTCCCTTTCTCTCTCTCTCTCTATATATATATATATATACACATATATATATATATATATATATATATATATATATATATATATATATATATATATAGAGAGAGAGAGAGAGAGATTTACATGTGATCACATACACACATATAAATATATATATATATATATCTATATATATATATATATATATATATATATATATATATATATATATATATATATATATATATATCTACCGGTGCCTATCTACTTCTACACAGATTACATTGCCTAATAGGTCACGAGAAGTACGTAGAATGAAGAAGGAATCATTATTTGACATTGGCTGTTTGCCTGTGATTATTATTCACATGAATACATTTCATAGCAACAAGCTAACACTGCTTGTGTATTTTTTGCAAGGAATGCTTTGATAATTCAGCTACAGTAATTATTTACAATAAAATGAGGAACATAGGGAAACTATACAAAAACTTTCAGTTCCCACAGTAGTTAGCAATTCACACTGTAATGTTAAATATTTACATATGACATTATAATGTGCAGGTGGCGTATCACACAGGGCATACAGTTAGAAAACAGACATACTGCCATAAGATTTCATTAGTTATGCATCACACAAGGCACAAGTGCAGATTCCTGCAAGATGGAGGAGTGGCATCTAGAATGACAAATGGATTAGAGTTCATGTGTCTGTATCTGCATATATTTTCTCTATTTTGGAAGATTCCATACCATATGGCGTACTAGGGACCAGCAGAAATTCCACATGGAGAAGAATGATACCCATAGGAAGACAAAAACATTTTCCTGGTGGACTGGGCATCCACTATTGGCAAGAAACATCATCTTGCATGACTAGTATAACCTTTGGGGTGTACACCTGTTAGCCTCCTGTTACTTACCTGGTCATGTTGTTTATAAATTTTTGGCAGCAGGATGGTACAGTGTGATAAAAAAAATAAAAGAGATGAGCTAACATGACCAAAAGTAATAAATAATATATTTAATGCACAGTAAGCACTTTCACACCCAGCAGGTGCTTCAACAGACCATATCAAACAGTTAGTAAACATATTTAAATACTTAGTGATACAAAGCACGTGATATAAGAATATGTCTTAAAGGTACAGTTTAATTTAAACCTGAATCTGTTCCAGCCTATAATTTCAAAATCCATTTTAATTCTATACATTCAGTTTTATTAGAAACATCACACCCATTTCAAATTGACATTCAACAACTGTAGAACAAAAAACATAAAGGAATCACATTTATCCATATTACATATGTGCTAATCTAGTGCATTAGATGTCTTCCTTTTCTTTATATCATATAAATGTTCTAAAATATGTTTTTTTAAGAGAACAATTAGTCTTACCAACATAAAAACAACAACAGCAGGTGCTTTGAGCCAAATACACTAAACTTGTACTACTACAATCAGGGTAAAATTTTAAATTGTATGACTACGCATTATCAGGACATATAAAAATAGATGTAGATAAAATATATTTACAGACACTACATGACAGGCAAAGAAAAGTACTTATACTTTCAGAAATGGGTGAGGAAGGGAATTATGATTGTAACACGCCTGATGTTTAAGAGATAAACCATTCTTAAAGGAAAACCTAGGTTAATCACCTAATTTATTCTTCAGACCTTCCTTGACCATAAAAATAAACCAATTCTTCTTGATAATGTTACAAACTAAATTAATATGACTGGAATGTGTCTAAACAACCCTAGATCTACCTATAGCCATGCTAGCCCTATGTTTAGTAGCAATATCAACGTTCAAAAACTAGGGTTTTGCATAAGTATGTCTGTAATAAGACATCATTAATCATATTATCAATCTCATCAGCCAAGTAACCCCTATCTAAAAAATTTTTTGTCATGTCATTAAAGACCTAGAAAAGGGTTGTATCATCATGATTAAGCCTCACAGCTCTAATAAACTGACCTTTCAGGACATTATTATAAACATATCAAGGGTGCATATTTGTTTTGTTTAAAGTTTTATTCTTCTTACAGTCTTTCTTGTACAAATCTTTTTAGTATTATCCTTGCTGATAGAAACATCCAAAAATTCTGTCAACTTATCTGTATATTTAACACTAAATTTCAACAATGTCACTATTGTTAAAGAAATGATAGAAAATTTCCTCATATTAAATTGAATGCATCATCTATGTATAATAAAAGTTAATAAATATTTTTAAATATTTTTAATGTTTTAAACATATACTTTCTATCTGTTTCATGGTTTTTAACATAATACATAAGGAGAAAATTTATAAATGAAAATTAACATAAAGTAACACATTTTTAACAAAGTTATAAGGAACGTATATTTTTAAAAAAATTAATGAGACAAAGCATTTGATTTGATTATTTAAATTGCTTTGGGATGATTTGATTGGAGTGTGGTTTTATTGATTGTATAAAAGGTTAATTAAAAGGGAGTGTTTTTATCTGATGAAGTCCATTCAGGACGAAAACGCTGAGATTTGGAAGGCATTCATTTGCACAACTGTTCGTGGTGTGTGGTTTTATCAACTGTAAGAAAAGGAATAAAGCTTTATTTAAGCTTTTTAGCGTCTCCTATCCTGGTTTTCTTTGGTTTTGAGTTTTCTTGGTTTGAGGAGTGGGGTCACTGTGTATAAATTTCAATGATGAAATATTATGGGCAATTTGTTGATGATATTTTTGTTATATGGAATGGACCTTCAGCAGTGTTGCGTGACTTTTTTTGATTATTTGCATAGGACTACTCCATTCTTGAAATTTAGTGTTA
>NC_056743.1:512600550-512765550 GCF_019279795.1 Protopterus annectens | reverse complement strand
ACCCCCCTTACTTAAATATACCAACTCTGAGACTGCACTACAGTGCCGAAAATGGCAAAGTAATGAAGCAGCCAAGCAAATTCTTTCCCAGGAAAATAATTCACTTAAAAGCAGCTTCGATATTTTGCCATTTCAGTCTTTTAAGTTTGACCAAGACGCATTTGAAAGAATGCATCTTCAGTCTTCTAATAGAAAACCGTTTCTTCCACTTGTAACTCAGATGACTTATTCCTTATCTTTTTGACAAATTTTCTTCCATCGCTCTGCTTTTGCACCCCCCCTGAAACTTTGAGTCCTCCACTAGTTCTTCACTGCTCCTTTTTCTATAGCCCATACTGTCTGTTTCAATGCTCAGTCCCTATTTACTTTTTCCTCCATTCAGTTATGTTATAACTGATTTATGGAACTTTCTTTCACTCTCCCTTTGAAAACTCCATAAAATGTGGATAAAAGCAATTTGTAACAATCCTAGTTTTGGACTTTAAGGAAACTTGTCAGGCAGTTAGTACTGAAGATTAATCAGTTGTTTCCTGCTTTCTGTGATTTGATTCTATTTGTCTATTGGGTAACTCTGAGCAAGTCACTTAACCATAAAGTGCTCTATGCTGCATCTTAAAACTTTCCAAATGTATCATTGCTGTACCTTGGTTAACAAATGCAAATAAATTTTCACTTTGTTCCATGCTGAATAACTGACCTTACCCACTAGTTTGACCTAGTGGGAGAAGTGGACCCAAATGTCTCATTACAAAGCACAGGGAGGAACTAGAAGATGGTCTCGGCTTGCTAACTTTTTATCTACCGTACTACCTTGCCTTATAGAATATAAAAATGCCTTGTTAGAAGATGATCTTTATTCACAGTTAAGGGTGCTAAAAATGACAGTGGTACACAGACTATTTGAGTGACCTTTCTGCCTTTTTTCTTGGCAATCTAAATGTTCAGAAGGATGATTCCAAGACTCCTGTTTAGTATGGAAATGACTAAAAAAAAAAAGGTGCGGAGAAATATCTGCACTTAAATTTATTCTCATAATAATTCATCAAAAATGTAAATCAAAATCTAAACTAACTGCAACTGAAGTACTGAATATTATAAAGGAGGTAAATTAATTGGAGGTGGGATCTTTAGAACAAGGAAGGATGAAATTACCTATAAATAAATGGAATCTGTGGCAACAATACATGCAAAATAATGTTTACGAAAAGGAGTAGGAGGAGCTAGAGTGGATTTTAAGGGAAGGCAGGTATCAAGCAGTATATGTAGTGATGGAGTGAATGCTAACTGTTAAAAAGAAAGAATGTATGTTCATTTTCATGCTTGCTTTATATATTACAGTGTGAATATGGTTTGTTTTCTTTTCGGTTAATGTATGTGTGCCTATGTCTTAAGAACTGATTTAATAAAGGTGTCCAAAAACTTGCTCAAAAATAGCAAATGTAAAAATAAAAAAATATTAATGTGTTTTTTGAAATTACAGATGTGTTTTTCTATCTCACCTTCATTCTTACCAGGATGGTTTTGGATCCGATCCTGGGATCCGACTTGGCCTCATATACAAGCTTGAGGTCTTCCACTAGCTTGTGGCTAAACCCTATCCCAGCATATACTAGTAAAGCTCCCCAGATCTCGTTTGCTGCTAAACAAGATAGGGTGCTCGTTCTACTGGCTCTGGCTAAGTATACCATTGATTATTACCAATATTGTTGGAAATTGTTTTTTCTTAATTATTCTTATTGCAGATAACTAGTTTGGTGTTAGTTGTGGTTATTTCTGCTTTGTTCTGCTGATTTTTCTGCTGTTGGCCGTTGTTCTCCACTAGGCCTTTTTTCCCTATCTGGCCTCCTCTTTTGATAGCCCGTTTTAGTTAGACAGCTCTTCTTACTTTTGTATTTCTCTAAAACTGTTTAAAGTTAGTTTGTTTAAGTTAGAGAACTACTTTACTCTTAGCCAATTTAAGTTAGAGGGCTTCCCCTTCTTTCACTCCTCCAGCCATAGCCTATTTAAGTTAGAGGGCTGTGCCATTCCCTCTTTCCTTTTCTTTACAAGTGATAGTTGACTGTTTAATTACTGTTGTGGTTACTGTTGCTGCTGTTGTTGTAGTTGTTAAAAAAAAATCTGTTCTAGCCCTTTTATGTGTTACTGTTCCTTTTTGACAATGTCCTCTAAAGATTCGAAACCCTCTGGGTTTAAAAAATGTGAGAAATATGGACAGAAAATGTCCCTCACTGATAGACACACTATTTGTGTGTATTGCCTAGGAGCTGTCCACCTCCAGGAGTCTTGTTCACTTTGTCACTACTTCAATCACAGGGCTCTTCTGGAGAGAAAAAAACAAATTAATACTAAGAGGTCTCTTAAAAAACCCTTCTCGGAAGCAATACAAGAAAGTCTGGATTCTTCAAAGTCTGACCAGCCTCCTTCCTCAAAATTGGACAAGTCTGGGAAGAGATATTCCTCTTCCAGTGCTCCACTGGAGCCTTATAAAAAGATTAACAACGTTTCCACTCCGGATCCGAAGGCCATTTGATCCGTGAGATCTACTGCTCCAGCACCATCAGTCTCGGTGCCTGTAGAGTTTGAGTTGTGGAGCTGGTCCCCTGTCTTGGAACCATTCTCCCCTACTCTTAAATCTCTTTTGCTCCAGTCTTCCAAGTCTCCAGCCTCCTCCACTCGGTCTTCCACGAGCCTGTCCAACGATGATATGGATCAAGTGTACAGAGGCTAAGGACACTGGCACGGGCCAAGGTGTTATCTGTTCTAACACCAAGGGCTTCAGATCTGACCACATTGTCCCCTTCTGCTTTGATTCCTCCTTGGACCTGACCTCAGACCTCTGAGCTGGAATGTCTAGAGCTGATATTGGTGGAACCATCAAAACTGAGACCTATTAGAGGATCTTCAGATTTAATCATTGCTCAGAGGTCCTTGACTCCATTGGAGCTCAAGGAGTCTAGGAGCCAATGATCTCCCATCAGGTCCGAGGTGGAGAATTGGATTGGACGGTTGTCAGATCCGAATTTGCCTCTCGGGGTATCGACTCATGTGAGCTTGGCTCCTACTTCAGCCTCAGAGCCATCCTACTTGATTCCGGGCATTCCCTCAGGTTCTTCGAATCCAAGGATTTCCTTGGATTAGGGGCAGGGGGCTTCTGAGGTAATGAGGAGAGTGCTGTCTCCACAAGCAGCTCCACTGTCATCTCCGGATATTCTTCCTCCAAAGCCACCAGTGCCTGCCTCTATTCCCTTGCATCCACAGGGACCCAGAGATCCTAGGCCTCAGGATGCCCCACAGGGAGCCCCGCACTCTTCTGAAATCTCTCCAGAGTACCCCTCTGAAGAGGTCCCTTGGAAGAGGTTATGTAAGAGGAAGCATTTAGACTCCCCAGAGGAGTCTGTCACTTTGTATACAGACATAGATGAAGCCAAAGGATCCCCATGGTTGCCTCCTGTTGATGTCTTCTTTGGAGACATCATAGAAATACTTAAACAGAGAGGTGGCTGGAAGTCCACCAACCCTTCAGCAGAGGAGTCCATGTACCTGAAGGCCTTTGGATCTCACCCTTCCTCCACTTGGGTGTCTCCACTTTTTGACGAACTTCTGGTCTTAGTTTCTCAAAAGGCATGTAAGTCTCCAGATTCAGTGGAACATGTTCCTCAGAGGCTAGATAAGTTCATCACCTCCCCCTCAGACAAAAACTTTTTAACTAAGGGAATCCCAGTAGATGTTATGGTTGTGGTGGCAGCCACCAAGAAGGAACTCTCATAGACATCTTCTTCTGTCCATCCACCAAACAAGGAGTCTTGCATGATGGACAGATATGGAAAGCACATCTTTTTCTTCAGCGACGTTTGCTCTTAGATTGCTGAATTACGTGACCCACTTTACTAGATTACAGAGAAATCTTCTGAAGGAGTTAGGAGATACTCTCCAAGGTTCAGTAGCTGAAGGGGTGTCAGAGAAAGTTTCCTCTCAGCTCTCTACTTAAATTCCTCCATGAAGCTGATTTCTTATGCAGCAGATGGAGCGAGTAGAGCAGCAAGTTCAGGAAATTCCCTAAGGAGACATTCTTGGATGCACTTGTGTGAGTTTGTGCAGCCTTTTAAATCTTCCTTTGTGAATCCCCCATTCAATGGCTCTTCTCTGTTCGGGGTCAAAGTCAATGACACACTAACCAGGTGTGAACAAGAGACTCTCTCTCTGGCACAGGAGTCCATTTTTCCCTACCTACCAGACCACATCGCAAAGGTCAGAAAAGAAGTGGAAAAATATGATTTCAAAAAATCCCAGAGAGCTTTCCAGGACACACATGGTGAATCTTTCCCCGGAGACAGAGGGGGAAGTAGTAATGGAAGACACCGACCATGCAGTAGAGGGAGTCTGCAGAATCAGGGCAACAGAGAATCTTTCTATGGTAAGCCCTTCCAGCACTTCTGAAGGGAGGCCCACCTGTCCATCTCTGGAGGCAGTCGGGGGCCACTTATCTTTGTACCCAAAAGCTTGGCTAACAATAACAAAAGACAAGTGGGTACAAAGCATCATATCTAGAGGTTACTCCATACCCTTTTCCGGGTCTGTATTAGCAGACTGAAACCTGTAGTGAGCGAACCACAGTTGAGCAACACATAGTAAGCAAAAGCCGGAAATTTCAAAACCGTAAACAAAACATGTAAAACACGTAAAGTGTTACTAACTGTTTTATGCAGGGGGGGCAAGCCCTCCCACACCCCCACTACTTAAATATACCAACTCCGAGATTGCAATTCATTGAAGTAAAGGGAAGAATTCCCTATGGCGATCTCCGTTCACTTTTGCGATATTTCCCACTTTCGCTCACTTTGTGTCACTCAAACTGTGTTCACTGAATTCAGTTTTCATTTGACTGATATAGACCCCCTTTTCCTTCCCCACCCCAAACATAAAAAACATCCCAGACATTCCACCCAGTCAAAGGAAACAGGCAATGTTAGAAATTCAAAAGTTGCTAGATAAAAGAGTCATCCAAACAGTCCCCACAGACCAAATAGGATCTGGAACTTACTCAAGATTCTTTTTAGTTCCAAAGAAAACAGGGGACTGGAAACCACTTCTGGATCTCAGCAACTTAAAAAAATCTGTAAGAAAGTCCAATTTCCAGATGGTAACACTGTAGCCAATACTCCCTTTTCTTAGACAAGACGATTGGATGTACTCGATAGACCTCCAGGATGCATACTACCATATAAAAATGGACAGGGGATCCAGGAGAACCTGCACTTTTGGCTGGGAACCAGTCACTACCAGTTTCGAGCTCTGTCCTTTGGCCTCACAATAGCACCCAGAGAATTCACCAAATGTATGGCAGTAGTCGTGGATCACTTGAGGTGCATAGGATTCTGGGTGTTTCCATATTTAGATGACTGGCTTCTATCCGCCACCACTGAGCATCTACTAATAAAAGCAAAAAACACCACCTTGCAGCTGTCACCTAGGAATCAGAATAAACTATGAGAAATCTCCCTTGCTGCCTTCTCAGTATTTCATTTTTATAGGAGCAGAATTGGATACAACAAGGATGATGGCCAAACTTCCTCCAGAAAGAATGCAAATTCTACGATGTCAGGTTTTAAATCTTCTTACAAAGAAAAAAGCAAAAGCAAGGACAGTCCTTACATTTTTGGGGAACATGGCAGCAGCAATAACCTTGATCCCATTAGCATGTCTGCACATGAGAATTTGCCAGTGGCTATGGTCCACTCAGTGGTCGATTCAGGAACTGCCTATGTCCCACAAAGTATTGATAATTGAATCTTGCAAGAAAGACCTTTGTTGGTGGCTTTACTTGTGACGTTAGGTCAACCCTTTGTACTTCCTCAGTCATTGGCCACAGCAACCACGGACGTTTCTCAGATAGGGTGGTGGGGAGCATTATCTGGGAAAGGCAGTCCAAGGCACATGGCAGAATCATGAGGCCCATTTGCCCATCAGTGTCCTAGAGATGAGAGCGGTGCTTATGGCATTGCAAGCATTCCAGGATTCTCTTCCACTGGGACCTATTGCAATACAGACAGACAGACAGACATGTCAGTTGTATGGTACATAAACAAACAAGGAGGAACCAAATCTTTCCCCCTTTATTGGGAGCCCCAGAGAGTATGGCAGTAGGTGACCTCCTCCCAACCTTTTCTGATAGCAATGCACATCCCAGGGAAATCCAGCGTGATAGCAGACAGACTCAGCAGAGTGATTCTGATGCCTCACAAGTGGTCCCTAAAACAGGAAGTAGTGGAAAAGATTTTCCACAAATGAGGCCAGCCATACTGCAAGCATTTTGCCACATCCATGAATGCCAAATGCAGCAGGTACTTTGCACTTATCCCCCCTCCAGAGGAGTCACCAAGTGATGTACTTGTACACGATTGACCCTCAGGTCTCCTCTACACTTTTCCTTTCTTTCCATTAATACCCAGAGTTCTTCAGAAAGCCAATTACTTGGGAAGGGACTTAATACTCATCGCCCCATACTGGCCTCATCAAATCTGTTTCCCCTTCCTGTGACCTCATCTTCGGGAGGAACCTTGGATTCTGGACCCAATTCTGGACCTTCTAATTAATGCATCAGGAACACTCCATCCTTCTCTTCAAACTCTCAAATTGACAGCTTGGTTGCTCCGATTCCAACCATAGCCAGGCTTCCTAACCTCACTTCGTCAGTTAAACACATCCTAATATCTTCTCATAAGGCTTCAATGAGAAAGATGTATAGAAGCAAATGGAAAAGATTCTCTTTATGGGTTTCTCATAAACATATTGACTCATTTTCTGCCCCAGTAAATTCCATACTAGAATTCTTGGCAAAACTATTCAATGAAGGCACAGCTGCAGCTACCATTAGAGTTCAGCTAGCAGTGATATCCACTTTCAATTTAGGTAAATTAGGCGTCAATATTATGTCTCATGGACTATGCAAAGCCTTTCTTAAAGGTACCTTATTATTAAGACCATCTATCAAAGACACTCCAGCACCATGGGACTTAAATTTTGTCTTATCTGTTTTAATTTTCCCCCTGTCTGAGCCAGCATCGATTTGTGAACTCAGATTTTTGACATGGAAAATTATTCTCTTGGTAGGAATTACTTCTGTTAGAAGAGTGTCAGAACTGTAAGTCTTGTCAATAAATACCCTCTACTTGCTGTTCTACAGAGGCAGGGTCTCCTTACGAACAAACTCTTCCTTTTTACCCAAAGTATGTTCAGAATCAAATTTGAACCATTTCATAGAGCTGCTAGTCTTTTATCCAAATTACGAGAATAAGGCAGAATACATGTTACACCAGCTGGATGTGTATAGACAATTACGCTTCTACTTACACAGGACTAAGGACTTCAGAAAATCTGACCAACTATTTATATCTTATTCAAATTCAAAAAAAGGTACTCCAGTCTATAAAGTGACACTTTCAAAATGGCTTTCAGATTGCATTACCTTCATTTATAAATCTCAAAACAGAGATCTTCACCATAGAGTTAAAGCCCACTCTACAAGAGCCATTGCAACCTCTTCCACCTTTCTGGCTAGACAGCCAATTGATACCATTTGTGCTGCAGCAATGTGGGCAAGATCACATACCTTTATCACTCATTACAAAGTCGATTTGGCCTCCAGGAACAGGGCCTCCTTTGGTTCCATGATTCTGGAGAATATCCTCCCTTGAGCCACCCAAGAAAGATGGTGCTATGGAAGCTGTCCCATCCTGGTAAGAATGAAGGCGAGATAGGACAACAACACATAAAGAAGTTATGTACTCACCATAATGTTCCATGTGTATTGTCCATCTTCGCCTTCATTTTTACATCCCACCCTCCTTCCCCCCCAGTCTTTTTACTCCTGGAAGACGGAGTTGGAGCAATTAGATGTTATTAATCTCTGTCCTTCTTTATTGCTCTTTAAGGTATTAAACTACCTTTATTTTGTATTCTTTTATTATAACTGCAAACAAGATCTGGGGAGCTTTCCTAGTGCATGCTGGGATAGGGTTTAGTCACGAGCTAGTGGAAGACCTCAAGCTTGTATATAAGCCCAAGTCGGATCCAAGGATCGGATCCGAAC
Source organism: Protopterus annectens (assembly GCF_019279795.1). NCBI lineage: Eukaryota > Metazoa > Chordata > Ceratodontiformes > Protopteridae > Protopterus > Protopterus annectens. The sequence goes on along the minus strand of NC_056743.1, from coordinate 512,757,461 downwards.
CCATCCTGGTAAGAATGAAGGTGAAGATGGACAACACACATGGAACATTATGGTGAGTACATAACTTCTTTTTTTGTTTTTTTGTGCAAGCCCCTACAACCCTGCATTAGTATTCTCACAGGGGATGAATTTTAGTAACCAATTATGGACAAAGGAATTCAAGTTTTAGCAAAAACTTTGTGTCAAGTCCAAAGCTAACCAAATTATGCCAAAATAAGCACCCTGGAACTCTCAGGAATGGCTTCCAGTATCCTGGCAGCACATTAAGACAGACTCTGCAGGAATAGTCCTGGACTCTAGAAGAACATTACAAAAATGGCTAGAAAATGCAGACTGTTCTCAAGTAGTCTGATGTTAGGACCCAGAGAACTATCAAACATAACTGTAAACTTAATCTTAAAAATAATCACTTCCTCATTATAAAAAGGCTACTAAAGTTTATAACTAACAAATATTTTACCTCTAAACTTGAAAGCTGTTCTGTGAATAAGCTGGAACCCAGCAGAAGCAGTCCAAAAATTCAGAAACTCATGACAGAGACAGCTTGCTTTTAAACTGTGATAAAAATCTGTCAGAAGACGTGAAGCTACATTAATAATATTTCAGTAAGCTTTCCTGTTGTTTAAGCCTAAACACTTTCATAAGCAAGACAACCTTATAACAGGCCATAAACAGAATCTAACATTAGAAACTCCAAATCAGTTCATATTTGGTGAGGTTCATGGAGAATTCCCAACACGACTCTCAGCTCGCATTGTGCTATTCAGTAATTCTCACCATCTCACTATTCCCCCTTGTTTGCCCACTTCCTACTTCTAATGCATAAAATTAAATGAAATAGAGAAACTTTGTGAAGAATCCTGCATCACTGCTCCAACTGTCTTAGACAACGGGCAGGATTCACGAAGGCTTGCACGGAGTGTAAGAGACGTGCAACACTCCATGCAAGCCTCGCGATCCAGGAACAGCCCTAAACTCCATGTAAGAGACCAGCTAAAACGTCTCTTACACGGACTGGGCGTGGATATGCTAAATACCTCACTTGCAGCCGAAAAGTATGCAAATGAGCTATATTAGCGATCCACGAAGCAGAAACCAGTCCGTCTAAAAGACGTTTTAGCTGCAGAAATGTACTCAGTTGACAACTGAGTATGTTTCGGCAAATTCCACAACGGAGCCATGTCAGCTCCAAAAAAAGGGTGCATATGACTCTGGCAGCATGCCACTGGCCAAATATGTGGCCATTGGCAAGAAAACCCGATGCCAAAATATTAAAAATATAATTTTTTTTTCGGCGATCAACCCAGCGCAGCCCCGCACAAATGGGGCGTATAAAACCATAAAAAAGAAGGTTATAAACCCACAAATGTGGGTTTTATGCAATACATGGAATGACAATGCAGGGACCAGCAGACCAAAAACAACATGGCCACCGTGTGGTGGTTGCTAAGGGGGGAAGCTGAGTCTAAGACATGTAACTAAGCATTAGTAGGCAATCTCATGTAAATGAGGGTTAGGATACTGAATCTCACAGTCACATAGCAAATGAGCACAGTCTGAGTAGTGTAAGAGATACATAAGGGGGAGGAATAGAGTAGGAGATAGGTGACATCACAGGGGGGAATGGTAGAAAGAAATGCAGTTCATTGGAGGTCAGTGTAACATGACAGATGACAGACACAGATCATGGAAAAGGTGTGCCACTAGATAAGTCATGGAAAGTCAAGAAATGGAAGGTATACACCGTTACTTACACCATATTTTCTTGCTGGGCGTGCATGCACACGTGTGCACGCCATGAAGCACGAGTAGAGCAGTGTGCGCACGTGTAAGGCAGACTGAGCATGTGGGAGCGTGTTGGGAGATGTTTAACGCTGTTTGCGCGGGTGTGCACGTGTGTAGGGCAGGCTGAGTATGTTGGAGGCTGTTGGCAGATGTGTAACAGTGTTTTCACGGGTGTACTCGCGTTTTAACATGAATAAGTAGATTCTGAACCGTGTAAGCACGTGTGCACGCATGTAAGCCACTGTGAGCGTGTTTCTGATGTTATGCACGTTGCTCCCCCCTGAGGAAACAGAGAGGAAAAAGGAAGCAACAGAATTAATATGAATCTAGCAGGGATAACTGCTGAAGCTAGCAGGTGAAAACAATTAGAAGTAGGCAATTACACAGGCAGAATAGTAGCCCAGCCCAGCACTTAAAGCTCTGCAAACAGTAGTGCAGGATGTTTCTCTTAAGAGACACTGCAAGACAGGAGTAAGCTAATAGAAGTGAAAACTGAAAAAGCTTCACTCAGAGCAGAAATGTTAGGGGCTGCCATAGCTGTCATAATGAGACATAGGCGACTTGCTGAGGGTGGTGACAATGCAGATAGTGCCAGACAATGCACAGTGAGGAGACAGAGAAGAGTGTACAGGCCCAGGGTCACCTACCACGGGTTACATGAGCTGGAGATAGTAGAGCGCTATTAGAGTGGACAGAGAGCTCCTGCAGCAAATTGTTGAGCTGTGCAGGCCACGCCTCACACACAGAACCAACAGAGGGGAACCCATCCCAGTGGAAACCAAGGTATGTGTTGGCCTAAGAATACTAGCAACAGGTACCTTCCAGAGACCAACTGGCAATATGATGGGGATATCACAGGCATCAGCCTCCAGGGTACTGCACCAGTTCCTGGATGCCATGTCAGCACATGTCAGTGATCATGTATATTTCCCCAATGCCTGTGAGGTATAGGCCAGCAATATGCGTCTCTTTCAGCAAATAGCGGAATACCCTGAGGTAGTGGTTGCAATAGACTGTACGCACATACGCATCAAAGCACCAGCCGGCGAGCGGGGTAGGGCCTACATTAACCGCAAGGACTTTCCCTCCATCAACTGCCAGGTCATGTGTGATGCCCAGGGCATAATAATGAATGTGTGTGCTGGCTGCCCTGGGAGTTACCACGATTCCCACATCTGGCATTTGACGCAGCTGTACCAGACATTTGCCAATGGGGACATCCCACATGGACACCTAGTGGGGGATGCAGGTTATGCACTGGAGCCATGGCTGATGACACCCATCAGAAACGCACACACACCTGAACAGGAACGCCATAATGAGGCACACGCACAAACACCTAATGTAATAGAGCGTGTGTTTGGGCTGCTCAAGTCACGGTTCCGGTGTCTGGACACATCTGGTGGAGCCTTGCAGTACACACCAACTACATGTACCCAAATTGTCATGGTATGTGCTATGCTACATAATATGATCTTGCAAAAACAGCTGCAGCAGGACCAGCATAGGGCCGGGCCAAACAGCCCCCCACCATTGCCAAGGCCATCACAGGCAGAGTGTGACTCGGAGGAGGAACAACCTGAGCCTGCCCCAGTAGGCAGAAGGAGGCATGCCCAGTATGCCCTGGCCTTGGCAAAGAGGCAACGCATAGCACATACACTGGCTCAGTAGGAACCCTGGGAATGATACCCCTCTGACTCACTCAAATAATAACATGGATGCCTAAAATGACATGACCTGCTCACAAACATGTACAGGGAAGTGTAATATGCGCATCCGACAGAGGCAGCCCTGCAGCACCACCTGAGGCATGAATGTCATGTGTTAAGTAATGTAACACCATGTACTATATGCACACATGAGCACCCTGACTAACATCCATCCTCACCAAGCATGAAGCCACAAAATGACGATGGGATGATCAAGTGCAATAACTGGCTGAAGTAATGCAGTTAGTCAAAGGGGAGCCAATGTGTTTCAGACTGGGAAGACATGTGGAGCATGACATGATGCACCACCTGCTAGGGGTGGCGTGCACCTATCATGCCATGCCCCATGGATACTGGCAAAGGCTGTCAGTACCCACAGCATGCCCTGAATAGGTAAGTCTCAAAACACAAACCCACCTTCATAGGTTCCACAAGGGATAGGAACCTAGATGTAATGCTACCCAATGACAGATGTCTAAACAGCAAGATGTGTGCAGTGTAAACGCACACAGTATGGAGAATGTAGATACCAGTCCTGTAATAGAGAACTGGGTCAAGGCTCACATCAGCACCCTAACACTATCAAGTCACACCTCATACTGTGCTGTACAGCCACAAAACATGGAACAAGCTACAAAAGGAGGGTGACTAGCAAGAAATGTCAAGGATAACCACACCCCCATGTTGGTACCACAACAAGAAGCAGCATAGATTAGCCATGGTCAAATACCAATGACTAAAACCGCCTCCCAGTATATAGCCTGCTGCAGACCACTGTCCTAATACCAGGAACTGCACCTGGCCTATGTCGGAATATATGAATATATCAAACCCCCCAAACCACATTATATTGCTTGACTGAAAATACCCAGACATACACCTGGAGCATTATACTAGCACCAACACAGTAGGAGAAAATTTCCCAGAATCCATAAACCAAAATGCCCAGGAACAATGTACCACTCCCACAAGAGGGGTAAGCATACTGGATGTGATAATCAGCAACATGTGTACTGGATGGCAAGATGAGAAGTGTACCCCTCACCGGTAAGACCAGACCATAGAGTAATCACATTGGATATACACATCCTGACCCCAGTCCCTGGCCAGAATACCACAATGAAAAACATGTGTAAAGCATAGGCTGCAGCCCTACAAACTGATGTTGAATCCACGAAAGGCCCTGTGCAAGTGCAGAATATGGGACACACCACAGAACATGTTATACAGGCATTCCATGAACACAGCCAGGAATGCTTGGAGTATGCAATCACAAATAACAACAACACACAATGCCATACCCGCAGGCATCTGGCATGCTGGACTCCAGCCATTACCAAACCATGCAAGAGAATGAGGAAGCTACCACATGATAGAGCAAACATAGAAAGGGAAGTAATCACTGACCAGTAGTATGGCAATAACATATGTCCACACATACAATCCACTAAGTCCAGCCACAACAAGTAGAATCTGTGAATCCAGAGGCAATGTGACACCAGTCCCAAGTACACAGACAACCACAACACCCCCCAATAAATACAAATATATGTGATAGATGCAACCATGTATCCAAACCAGAGGTTGAGCTCCACCAACTCAGTACTGTCAAAACTAGTCAGGAGGAGAAGGTAACCACATACACCACAAATTCAGTCCCACATAGACCTACCACAACTGTAAACCAAACACATAAACACAGACAAATATTCCTGGAGGCCTTAATTACAAACACACCACACCAACAGAAGCCTCCAAAGCATATCAGAAGAAACCACAACCTTCAAACATAGCACATGCAACGAATAGTACGCAAAGCTGGTGTGCCAAACAGTCACAGGCCAGAAGGAGAAACAACATGCCTGATACAGTTGTAATAGGTGTCTGTATAGGCAGACACACTGCTGTCCTACTCACCAGACTGAACAAGGGAAAGGGTAGAGTAAGCTGCCTGTAGGCTGCCACAAAATGCCACATAGCACAAGTACGCAGGTCACCCCAAAGCAAGCAGAAATATGATGCACTCAATGTCCATGCTGGTGTGAATTACCTGAGATGTACCTCCCTGGTCAACATGAAAAGAGACATGGATGGTCCCTCTGAGTATGTACCCCAGGCCGGTATGACACCGGCTGTGTGCAGCATCCAACCCTCACCAAGAATGATGCCACAGTACAAACACGGAATATTCATGTTTAACAGCTGGCACAGTTACAGCTGTCAGTCCAAGAGGGTCTAATGTCTGTCTGCTTGAGATGTCAAGCATGACAAGCCATGCTGCTGTTCCAGGGATGGCTTGCAGCTGTTACCCGTGTGCGTCTGGATACTGGATAAGGCCTTTGCCGCCTCCATAGAGCCGTATGTAGGCAAGGCCAAAAAGACTACCCACCACCCTAGAAAACATAAGTAGTAGGAAACGTAAGGGTAATGCTGACCAATGCCAGATGTGTAAACTGCAATATGCATGCCCCTGAGGCACTTCCCATAATGGAGAACATCGATGTCTGTGCAGTGACAGCAGCCTGCTGCAAGCCTAGTGATAGCACACCAGCACTACTAGGTTATACCACATATCATGTGTTATGGCCCCAACACCTGCACCAAAACATCAAAGGAGGGGGAGTATCCACATGCAGCACAGACACCCATATGGCCAGGTAACTGACAATGCACAAAGCAGCGGAGACCACCCATGTGCTCCTAGCTGTAGTCAAAACTGCTGTACAGTCTGTAGCATGCGACAGACCACACTCTCACACACAAGAACTCCACCCATACATCCTGAAGACACTGGACAATATGAATGTCCCACCAAATACCAGGCAAGGTACACACAAATTACCACATAGGTGGCAAACCATTATGTATGCAAGGAGTAATCAGGGACCTAGGGATACAGGTCGACAGTAATCTGTCATGTGACACTCACAATGCCAATGTGGCTAGGAAGATTGTTGATATTGGACACCGTATCATGAAAGGATTCGAATCTACATCAACAGAGGTCACTGTGCCGCTGTACTGTTCCCTTATCAGACGCATAATCTAGTACAATGACTCATATGGGATGTACCGTACGTGACACCTGCAGCGGTTCGGAAGACCTCATAGTTACCCCACCAACAGGATAAAGGGTGTGAAATATATGTCATATGCTGCCTGGCTGTAGACACCCCAGCTGAATGCAGTCACAGACTGCCTACACAGAGGCATTGTATGTCTGTTGTACAAGGCCATGTCCAACACAGGAGTAATGGACATGCTCCACCACAGGAAATCAAAGCCATTGGAGCTGTGAGAGTGACAGATGTCAGCCTCAACACATAATGAAATAAGATGTGCTGGAGGGACAGATACATAACCCAGAGGCTCCCGACACCCAGAAATAGGATCCCTATCCATGTCAGGCAGAGCCCCTCACTGACACCCCTCAACAGGAATATTGCCAAGTGGATGGATGATCGTACATGTATACTGGGGGTCCTCACTGTGTCATGACCAGACAGAGGCACAGTGAAGAAATTCAAAAATGGCCATAAGAGAACATAGCAAGGGGTGGCGAAAAACACACACACTCTGGCTATGCTTACTAATGGCCTAGGGTGTATAGCCTAGTATGAACCCATGAACCTATGAAGATACAAAACGTACAGGACACTAAGGATAATCACAAGGCTTACCCAACTGATGGTAGGAACCATGTTGGGCATCCACAGATGTTCTCCGAATCACACAGATATTACAAACAACATACCAAACACACACATATTACTAACATACAACCTGTCAGGTGCAGTGCAAACACCCCCCCTCAGAGTGCAAAATACCTATCCCAGCAGACTGATGGTCCCCTGACATTGCAGATGTTGAGGTAACAGCCATCATCTGCAAAGCAGAACACACAGCAGCAAAGGTATGTGATGGTGTCCTGTGCTGAGGCCAACATGGACTCCAAGAATAATGGAATGCCAAATCACACTACTGCCCAATGTCAGCCTTACCACGGGATATGTACCCAAAGAGCAGTGTACAACAACAGTGGTCTATCACAACAAAGGTGTTGCCTGAATGGATACTGCAAACTACCACCCCAGGATCCTGACAAGCTTGTTCTGCACAGCTATGGAAAGGATCAGTATGTACCGCAGACAGAAGGCTATTGTGGACCTACTGATACTGGACCCTACACAGTGTGGCTGTCGTAACTGCATATCCTGCCCCTTAACATGTTTGACCCATTTGAAGCAGTCATTAAGGTCATTGATGAGGGCAATGTGGTCCACACAGCGTAGCTGGACCATGCACATGCTTCTAGACAATACTGTACGAGTTCAGTATGGATATGTTCACCAGCTTAAATATATACCCCTATGTCAGTAGAGGGGTTGCAAACCAGACCAAGGACAGAACTGACATGGTCAGACATGCCGCATCCATGTCAGACGACAAAGCAGATGTGAGTGGCATCCCACAAGGCCTGGTCTTGGCCCCCCCGTTCTGTATATATGTCCCATAGGTATAGGCCAACATGGAAGGACTGTGACCGAACATGCATGCAGAGGAGTACAAACAGCCCACCATATCCGACCCCCAGCTGACACAAGCAACCCAGAAAAGGGCCACCTACAAACAGACAACTGGAGCCATAGCCATGACAGCAAGCTAATTGCAGAACTGTGTATAGACAACCACCGTGGATATACAGTAAATGCCCACAAATTACCACACAGGTGTTAACCCATGACGTACCTAACATGTAATGTGAGACCTGGGTACAAAAGGTGATAGATGTCCTGCACTGGACAAACATGTGGCTGTAGTGTTCGCAGAAACATATACTATATACCCACCCAAACATGAAGGTTGGCAGATGTAGATAAGGGGAACTAACTGTGGCTCTGCAGTCATCCTCCATCAGCGTCACAAGTGACTACAATAGCCCCTGTGGGATATACCACAGCAGACACCTCCATCAACTGTAAAGTCCACAACAGTACCCCACCAGGAGTAGCAAAGAGCATGAACAGATGCCATGTGTTGGCTGAGTAAACAAACTGCAGCCTCACACACTGCCATACTGCCCAGCTACAGGCAAGCTGTGCCTGATGTATGAAGCCATGTCCAACCTGGAATGAATGAACATGTTGCACCTTGTACAATTTGAATGGCAGTGAGCTATGCACATGAGAGACCTGAACCCCAGCACTGACATACATAGGACAAGCTGTACAGAATGATTCATAACACAAAAGGCACCCCCACTCTTCAGGAAACCCCTGGTACAGGTCAGGCAGAGAGTCACATATCGACACCCCTCAAGAGGAATCCTGATGAGTGGATGGGAGATGGTAGGCTAACCCTGGGTATCACTGTTATGTCAGAGGTAGACGGGTGCACAGTATACTAACCATGACATATGTCATGGCAAACTCCAGTTACAATGTGTGTCGAAGGACAAACACACCCTGTGACTAGCATCAGAAATGGCCTAGGGAACATTGCTAGTGTTTGCCAATGCCCACCCATGTTGTGGAATACACTAGCAATGTTGGACGAGCCTGGTGTAGGTAGTCCATATCTGAACACAATGCAACATGGTCATATGTGCACAACTGGCCCCTACACAGTCTGTTGTGCTCACTATGAAGATGTCAAGCAGTCATAGGACTAAAACCCAGGATACTGTCCACCACAGTGAAAGTACTGAACCAGTACACTATACGGTACTACAGTGTTAGGTCATTATGAAAGTATGTTGAGAACTGTCTGCAAAGTATCCCATGCAATCCCTGCAGGCACAGTATAATCCCTGTTGTGGCAGACATGAAGCAGTTGGCCAGTTAGAACACAACATGACACCCAACACACAACCATAAACATGAGATATTGTTGAAGTGCACACACACCGAAATATGTGGTGGACTTCAGAGTGCAACATATGGAAAGCTCACACTGGGCATGCTCGCACACTTTGATAAATGAGGCATATGTCAGACAACATGCCATGGAAAGGCTGAAATGGGCATGCTCACACACTTAGGCCATATCTCCGTGTAGCAGTTGGCCACACATATCTGGTATTTGTACGTGTCAGTCCAGGAACCAACCACAACACAGCAATCTGCCCAGTGCACACAGTAAATGACTACAGAGACATAAGTGATATAGTGGATCGCCATATGCAAACATCTTCCACAGATACACAAGTTGGTCATAGGAACAGGGAATGCTATGGCAATAAAGACCTGCAAACAGTAGAACAGCACAACAAATATTGTGCATCCGACAATTGAACATATGGGTGTAGAGGTCAATACTAGGCTTGTTGCCCTAGGGAATGACAGCTCAGCCAGAGTGTGCTTGGCATCTGCATCCCCAGGACAGTAGGCTACTGTGCCACTGTAAAGTAGGTCACAGAAGGCAACATGTGAGGCTAGTGAGCTGTGCCTCTGTCAAGCAGGGGCACCATGGAGGTCCCAGGGATTGAATGTGCTAAGCCACAGCCATGTTGTCGGTGTGTGCTGGGAGAGGGTTGCTGAGTATCTCTGACAGTAGGTGTCCATCATTAACAGACTGAGGGGAGACTTATCTGCATTCTCTGGATGATTCCACTGTCAACACTGTGTTGTAATGATTATGTGTGAATGAAGTGCCATGCTGGAATTGTTCACAGATGTCCTCCCTCTGTGGGCTACAGCTCTGCAATGTATTAGCTCACACTGTCTGTTGTACGGCACATATATGGCTGGTGTACAGCTGACAGGTGTCTTGTTGTGGAGCAGTCATGGGTATATGTGGGATATGCTCATAGAATGCAATTGTCAAGGACTACGCTGAGTGGCCAGTATAGTCCCCCATCATGGGTCCTCTGAAGTCGTCCACCCCAGTCTTTACAAGTGTAGAGTCTGCTTGTGCTAAATACAGTTTGTGTGCAGTGACAACCTTGCCTGGGGGTGGAGATGGGATATGGATGTCCAGGTAAAGGTGGGTATGGTCAGATATCAACAATGGTGGTCTACCTCTGGTGTGGAACAGTGGGTACCCACATTGCAGATGGACAGGTGCAATATGTATTCCCCCATGTGGCTGTAGTGTGTGGTTCTGCCATAGCACATGGACCCACAAATTGTAGTGGCTGTAGAGTAAAGTGGCAGAGGCCTGAGTAGTTCTCACACACAATATGCCTGTACCTGATGTTAACAACTGGAATGGTGTATGTGAACACCTGCATATCCCGGCACTGTTCCCAGAGAAGCTAAGTGTGTGTCCTGGATGAGGGTGTGGTGTTCTGGACTGGTTGTGTGTTACAGGTCCTGTGGTCACAAAGCATGGTATAGAACATAACCTGCCAGTGCAATGTGCATATCTGACCCTGACGTAGGTGGCTGCAAATGCATATATATGTTATCCCCCACCTGACAGGTAGTACTACATGTACATACCTCTGTAGAAATAAAGATGTCAGCACCCTATAAATACTGCAGGTGCAGAACAGATGCCCAGTAATTCGGATAGTGCGCTCTGCTAATGCGTCTCCTTCAAGTGTCAAAACATAGTTAGGTAGGGGTTTGAATCATGTACATGCTCAATGTGTGTGGAGGGGGTTAGTGTGCGTTCAAGACTGTATGAAAGAAGTATCCTTTTTGCCAACTAGGAGAACACACTACAGGATGCACATTCCCCTTTCTAAACACTGATGATGTCAGCACCCTATAAGGACAGCAGGAGAAGGGAATCCTCCAACTAAGTCGAATAGCCCACTCTGCTAATGCATCTCTCCCGAGTGTCATAATATAGTTAGGTAGGAGTTTGAAACCTGTAAATGGCATGTGTGTGTGTGTGGATGTGGGGACTCTGTGTGTGTGCAATTCTGTATGAAAAACATGTGCTTTTTTGAAATCAGGGGATCACACTACATGATGCACATTACCCTTTCCAAACAGTGATGATGACAGCACCCTATACATACAGCTCTAGAAAAGACATCTGTCAGTACTCAGAATAGCGCAACCTGCTACAGCGTCACTCTCAAGTGCCATAACATATTTAGGTAGGGGTTTGAAACCTGCAAGTGTGTGTGTGCTTGGATGTGGGGAGTTTGTGTGTGTGCATTTCCGTATGAAAAACATGTTAATTTTGGCAATCAGGAGATCACACTACCTGATGCACATTACCCTTTCAAAATACTGATGATGTCAGCACCCTATAAGTACAGCCAGAGAAGAGGAACTATCTAGTAATCCGAATAGTGCACTTTGCTAATGCGTCTCTCTCACATGTCGTGACTTAGTTAGGTAGAGGTATGAATCCTGCAAATGGCAAGTGTGTGTGGGGGTAGTAGGGTGTGTGTAAATGCAAGTGTGAGCAAACAGATCTTTTTGGCAAATACTACAATACACCAGATGCTGCATATTCCCCCAGTAAACACAGGGGATGTCATCACACTATCAGCACAGCCAAACAGGGCTAGTTGGCTAGTAATGCCAATAGTGCGCTCTGCTACTGTGTCTATTACCATTGTCAGAGTAGAGATAGGTATGTTTTGGTAACCCACAACTGCCACGTGTGGTTGTGTCACACATTATGACCTTGTGTGGGTCTTTGTACATAACAATGCATGCCATTGCCTAAACCAGCAATGGCATTGCACACATGATGTATGTGTGTGACACATACACATAAATACCTGTGACCTGCAGTAGTTACCATGTCTGACACATGCCTTGAGTGGATAAATGGTATTTGCAATGTATACCAATATGACTGTGTCTTACTGTGCAGGGGCCACACATGGTATGTGTCTATACAGTGTGGGTGTATATGGTAAAATACCTACAGCAGGGGATACACATCTGGTCTGGGCCATATAGTGTACATGTAGTTGATGTACAGGTGCTGCATGTTCCCACCTGTTGTGGTAGTGGTACCATGTCATTCCACTGCAATTCAGTGACCACATGCTGTGAACCCTTCAACTAGTGTGTTGCAGCTACAATAATGCTCACGCACAATGTTTGGCTGGATGCAGTCCAGCCATATAAAGACAGTTCTTGAGACTGTCATATTGCCAGTGTTGTTATGGAGGATGGGTGGTGTTCCTGTGTATGGGAGGGTTGTGTGTGCCAGGCTATGAACCAGATGGCAGTCCAACACACTGTTAGCTGCACATGATTAGGCCCTGATGCTTTGTGCTGTGCCAACAACCTGGAGGTGTGTATATCTGTGGTGTCTTGGGATACCACCCCCCTGTCCATGTGTGTTACATGTGTAGGGGACGACAGGCATGGTATGGGGCATAACCTGTCAGTGATGGGTAACACCTGTGAGCCATGAAGCAGGACTCTGGTACTGCACAGACATTGCAGTTCACCGTGCTGAGGACAGTGTCTGGTGCATGCATCTTGCGGTGTACACTGCTGTTGTTGTGTAGCAGCACTGTTAGTGTCCTAACCTGTGTGATACCCGTGGAGGTGGCTATGTAAACCGTGTCCTGCAGCATAAGGCAGTATGTGTGTATCAAGGAGCTTTGCCAATATACATCGGGCCATGGGTGTCACGTGCAAGATGACCCTTGCACATCATTGTGGCTTCCCTAGCATGTAAGCACACGTTGACAGCCAGCGGATACCCTATGAATGACATTGGAGACTGAGCATAATGTAGACATACAACACCCTTCCCACATATAGTGGTAGCATACCTGGTGAGGGTATGTTGGCAACCAAGATCAGGCTCATACTGGCCTGTGCCACATGCTGAGAGATCCATTCTATGTTCCCTATCATGTAGTCCAGGGAGGTATGTCTCAGGTCAGCCATACTGGCATGGTCAATGAGTGAATCATATGTGTCCATGCCTCTGACTGACCTGTATGCATGTGTTCTGTGGTGGACCATAGTGCCCCTGAGGCATATCACTGTGACCTTCACCAGATACAGCCTGTTGAGTGGGACCCCAGTGCAGCACCCAAGACAGGTACCTGACACGTCTGTAGCAGGTGTGTTGTGTAGCCCTACAGGCTGTGAGTGTGTGGCACACGGGATGTGTGTGCCATGTGTGGCATGTGCTCTGTTTCGACGGAACATATGCCTGTGTGCCAGCTGCGGAGGTGTGTGATGCTCAGGTAGGATGCTATTCTGAGTCCCCACGTATGCCCCAGTGTGTTCAGCATGCTGTCAGTGAGTGTCAATGTCTGACTTGTATTGTAGTCACTGTAATATGATTTATTTATTTATTTATTTATCTTACATTTGTTGACCAGGATAGTCCGACTGGATGCATGTCCATTTTCAGCGGAGGCCCGGGGAGAAAAGCTCCAAGGGTAAGCAGATACAGCATTACATAATACCAGCATTACATATTACAAACAGATTATTTACAGAGATTACATAAGTAAGCAAGTTAAACATGTTCCACAGGTTACAGTTAGTCCTGAGCACAAGTCAGGATTAAATTAAATTACACAGTAAACTGGTTAACATGTTTTACACATTCGAGTTAGCCAGGCTTGATACATTGACATAGCCAGTTAAGTGACAAATGTTGTTTGAGTCTAGTTGACCTAAGGTGGAAAGTAAGGTAATATCAGCTGGAAATGAGTTCCAGGATCTACTTACAGAGTTTGCAAAGGGAGAATTACCGGCTGTATTATTCATTTTGCTAGTCTGAATTAGTAGTTTGTTAGAGGATCGAAGCGGTCTAGGATTGTTATAGGGGGTGATAATATTTGAAGTGCAGGAGTATTGTCCGGATTATAGAGGATTTTATAGGCCATAATCAGTGCACCTTGGCCTCTGCACCAATTGTAAGCCAGCATTTGCTAATTGCATACAGCCAGTTGTGTACTGATTGCAGTTCTCACTGTAATTTCAGGACAGTGCTATAAAAGGGTATGTGAGATAGGCGTTGCCCTTTCAGATTGTAAGGGCGGGGACCATGCTGGTATGCTGTGGACACTGTTCTGTGAGTGTAAAGGTTAGTATCTCTCTCATGATTCAGGCCATGTTGTAGATTCACATTTCTCCATTCCTCTCTCCTGTTCCCTGTACTAAGTGTGTATGCACAATGACACCTACAACTATATATAGATATATATTTATATATATATATGTACATATACATACATTTATATATGTACATTAACTGACATTATTACCTACAAGCTACCAACTTGCATGGCTCTTTCTGTTCACACACTACTATTATGGGAGTCCAGTAGTTTTGACAGTAATTCTAAATGACATGCTTTGGGTACTACACATAGGTAAACAGACAAGACAAACAAGACGCATACAGGGGCGGTGTATGACATGTGTGGGGGGGGTTACACAATTGACGGGGATGGAGGTTTGGATATCCAGAGCCCATGAGCCCACAGATGGCAACAGTGGAACTGATATCCCCACCCATAGGCAGTTGCCACTGTTCCTTCACTGCCCAGGACGGGGCTGTGATGGGGGCTGTGTAGGCCGGGCAACAGGCATGCCCATAAGTTGTACCACCCATGCCTCAAGCTGGCGTAGGGGCTCGAGAACAGAGTCCCAAATCTCCCTACGCATCACAGTCTGGATGCTACGGAGGGTGAGTGGTGGTTCTCCTCCGGCCACACTTGCAGGGGGGGGTGAGCCCCATCCCCTGCAGTGCTTCCACCCGCAGGTGGCACAGAGCCACCGGAGGAGGGTCCAGACTGGGCACTAGTGCCAGGTGCACTCGCCACCTGGGGTGGGAGAGGTGGGTCCGCTGGAACCCGCCTTCCCTTTCGTCCTATGTTTTGAATTATGTCATGACAGTTTGGGTTAGTGACATATAATACCATTCACAATTAGTTGTAACAGCATGCATTAGTATTCCCATTAACCAAACACCCAGATATTCACACCATTGAACAGCGTGCATAACACATGCATAATTTGAACAGCAATACACAGTCCAACAACATGCAGGGTTAATTGATGGCAACAGGCCATCAGGTTTGGATGTATGAACAGGGCAGATGCATAAACGGACATGCAAATATATATGACCCAACAGAACAAATGTCCAGGGGTGTTAATTGTGATTGCACATACCATTTTCATGTGGAATGGGTTATATGTGGTTATAGGGTGGGGTGAAGAAAATAATATTAACACTTTCAAATACCAATACATATGCTGTACATTATTAATAGCTACATATATATATATATATATATATATATATATATATATATATATATATATATATATATATATATAAATATATATATATACATACACACTACTGTTCTAACTACAGTTTCCTATATGATAACTATTTCAACTTGGTGATAGGACTGTTACTGCAACATCAATATACATTTTATTGTTCTTCATACACATTCATATCTAGCTTTGTTCAGCTACATCATCCTGCTACATCTGCTTTATATAGCTATAGACAAGTGTGGATGTTTGGTATATTGGACAATCATACTATCTGCATATTGCAGACTGAGAGCAACATATCCAGATTTTGGGATACACATTCCAGATGCAGCAACACTTTGAACAGATTTCGCTGCTTGGTTTTGATTCTCACATGCATTTCATTCTGTCTTGACTGCAGTATACTTTATTCAGGGGTTATTACTACTGTATTGCTGGATTCATGACACTTTCTCACACTCTCTCACTTGTTTTCATTTTACTATTCAGGATGGTACTTACTTCTAGGCTTTATTGACATGTTTTACCTGTAGTTATTACAATCCTTTCCAGCAGTCTCACTTCTGTCATGTTTCAGTATTTCAACAGGGATATATTTTCACACATGTGATTTCATCATCTTCTGCAGCTATACTTTTCAGCCTGCTGCAGGTTGTGTACTATTTTCTTACAGGCGGGGCATTTTTATTTCAGAATTTATGTCAGACATTTTCATTTTTCTGTTTGGCTTACAGGTTGCAACACACTTTTGTAATTAAGCAATACTTGCAGACACTTTCACACTGTTACTTGCACATTTTATTCCTTAGTGACTACACTGCACTCTTTTGCTGACTGTCATCCTTTTATATTTCTTTACAGTTACTGGTAGTGGATTACTGACCTGCCTGGTGGCGCAACCGCACCAGCCTATCGCCATAGGCTCTGTGGTTCGCAGAACGGACACCTGCAGCTGTAATATAAATGAAGTAATATTGGAATACACATCTCCATAATATCAGCTAATTTAATTTCTTACATACATAATTAAATGTAACTTACTCAGTAGTGGGGCATTGGGCATTTGCTGGGCCTCCTGGATCCAAAGGTTCAGTTGTTCCTGCTTGCGTCTCTTCAGGTCCGCATGGTGGTGACGGACCTGCTGACCAGTCCTTGGAATCCCTGTGGCACTGGTGAGATCATGAGCCAACCGGTCCCACGCCTCAGCCCTGTATGCTCCCCAGAGGACCTTGCCCTGCATGAGTTGGGCCTCATGATTATGGACTTAGAGCCAGACCATGTACCTGGACTCCTCAACGCCCCATCTCTGTGCTTGAAAGCAACTACCCTCTCCTACTCCTGTCATTCTGGCTGCAGTTCAGTTCTACAATCGTTTATGCTGTGTATTCCCGCCTATGTGGCTTATATAGTCCGTTTTTCCCACACATATCTGTGATTGGCCATTTTGGAATTGTATCAACTTCAGTAAACCTGCATTGTCATGCTCCAGTTTGTATTCATTCCTATATATTAGCTATTATTGCATTTATAGGTACTGCTGTCATGGCTTAGTGGTTCGGTACCTTGACTATGGTGTATAGTATCCTGGGTTCGAACCTGGCAACTACTTTTTATTTTTTATGACTGTCTAGACAAGCTGAGGGGTGTGTCTGTGTAAAGGCAGTTTTGATACGGCTTGCTGAATGTTACCCGTTGGTTAGCTTGTTTGCGCGATGCGTAGCTCCGCGCAAATGGGGTACGCTGGTTTAAGCCTCATTTGGCTATCGGCACGCATATTACTCTCAGCTCACCTAGGGGCACATAGATTCAGCATGTTAAACCACTGCTCAGCTACGGGCACTCATTTTGCACCAGTTAAACCACTGCTCACCTACGGGCAGATGCACTCACCCTGTTAAACTGTAGCTCAGCTATGGGCACATCTGGCATTTTTTATTGCTTTGTTACTTCACATGTCTTCAATATAAATGGGCTATTTCATTACATTTTACATAAAATGTGATTTTATGTGTACATATTTGTCAGGGACTTGTTTCGTGCTTATTTTGCTTAAAATAAGAATTGGTGTTGTGGGGGCTCGAACCATGAATGCCTGCTCTTCAGCCAACATCTCTACCACTACGCTATTGCTTCTTGGCTTACTTTGCGTATTTAGTTCTTATATGCTTTCACACTGACTTCTAACTGTAGCTGCACTACGGGCACGCCCGCGCATACGAGCGCACTCACGGTTACACATCTTTACAATTTAAAAAAAATTATGTGATGTTCATTTGTACATTTTATGTTCGTAGTCTGTGGGGACAAGTGTTGTGTTGTGTTTATTCACATTTCCATGGACTCTGGCGTGGGTGTTTACTTTGGGCACTTTTACTCTTCTGGGGGCATGTCCGCTTACAGGGCTCGGCCTACGGACACGCCCCCTACTGTCTTACATGGACCGTATTAGCCTTTGGTGTGATTCAGCATGCTCTCATGAATATGCAGAGCATGCTGACATCACTCCGTTTAACTGCAGCCTCCGTGTATGAGTTATAACTCTTACACGGAGGCTTCGTGAATCCTGCCCAACATTATTCACTTTGCAGTGAATATATCATAACCCCTTTATGCTATTTATGTGTAATATTTCATTATGTCAAAATGATATACAATCAATGTGGAAAAAGGAAGCAGTTAATCCTCTGCTCAGAATTCAAGAACATAATTATTTTTCTAACTTTAGAGTGATTTTCAGTTTGCTAGTTTAGGAAAAGCACTAGAAAACATGTCTGTGCCCAAGTATCTCCCTTGTACAGAAATACTCTCTCCTATCCAGATACCAACATGGTTCCTGGACAGGAATAAACACTATCAAAGCATTCTGGAATTTATGAGTATATTCTTATATCTATAGGCAAGGGACACATACGAGCCTGTGACTGGTACACCAGTCATCAGTTATATCAAGAGTTTTATTATAATCTGAGACTTTTTGAGGTAATTAACAACTACAATCACTTTGCAATCATTAGTTAAGTTAGTTAGGCACAGTCCCGTGACTTCAGCCTTCACATCTAAGAAATAAATTCCAAATAGTGAGGAATTAGCAATGTGCCTTGTGGGATAGCAATAGTAATATTCTTTTTTCATTTTTTAAGAAGGTGCCCGATCTTAATGGTGCATAATCTACTAGTAAGCTAGCTGGCAATTCAACAGACTACAAAGGCATTAATACTGAGGTGAGATAGTTTATCAGGTACATCAGTATGAGAGAACATATCTTATACTGTTGTTAGGTCAAGGTATACAGTATGAATGAATATGCCTTCATCCTTGGTCTTAACAAAAAGTAAGTCATCTAGACTGAGTGGACACTGTTTTTAATTCATGGCAGGGATCAGGGGACTGAAGACTACCAATGTCATTGCTAAACATCTCAGCGACTATTTTCCAGGGATGTAAAGATGCTGCCAGGAAGCCCAATAGGTCTGCAATTTCTGGGATCAGTGGTAGGGCAAACCTTATGTAGTTGCACACCAATGGCTGCCCCATCCACACCACTATCAGTGTTATATAACCAAAGAAGACATTTAGACCAAACAGATTAAGCAGGGATTGGGCCAGATGTTGTTTGGCACAGAACCTGAGATAGCTGAAGATGTTGTTAAAACCCACAGAGCTACTGCTTGTAGCCTTGGAAAGAGCAGGTATGATTTGGTCAAATGAGATTTTAGAAGGATCACCATGAGAGGATATGAAAGGGAATGATTTGTTGAGGGAGCAAACTGAAGTTAGAAGTGAATGTTTCAAATAGATCACAGGCAATGGCTTCAGGTTCAGAGTAGGAATTTCTGGTTTTAAAGAGCTAATTACAGTAATGTGTATTTCATCAGAGATTTCTGACATAATTGAAGAAGGCCTTGTAGTGTCTTTTAGGGTAGTGGTGACCCCTGATTTGTATTCAACTTTACAATTTTGATAATGCTTTTGAGGCTTTTGCTTTCACAATTTAATTTCCATTTATACTGAGTGAATGAGTGTTTTTGTAGATGGCGGGGGATCTCTTCCTGTTATTATAAAGTCTTACTTTTAAATTTACTAAACATAATCATGTCAGGTTGGAATGAATACTTCAATAAAGCTATAAAAAAGTACATAGAATTCAGACTAGCATGCAGGAACATCTTGAGAAGAGATGTACCATTTATTAGATGGTCTAGCATACAACAGCCAGCCAGTCTTCAAAATCTTTGAGCTTCTTCCCCAGATGTGACCAGGCTGCTGGTTGCACAAGATCCACAGAAAAATAAAGCAGCAGCCTTAGTACTAAAAATCTTAAATACTTTCTTTCCACCCTTAGAGAGTGATCCTGTTATGGACTTCAGAGGATCAGCAGTTGTCTAATGGTCTTTCCATTGCTGGGTAGATAAGTTCCCTTTAAGGAAAACCTTCCACATTAGTTTATATTTTTGATATTATGTGCTGATTTCTGTGATAAACATTGTGTTTTCTGAGAAGAGTATTATTTTTAATAAGTGTCTCGAGACTGACTGGTCTATCAGATTGTTTACCTTTTATTCTTTAGTTTTACTGTTTTTGCTTACTGTAACAGTACTTTTTGTGAGAAAGCATGTGCTTATTTTGTTGTAACTATTGTATGTTATTAGAGTAAGTGTGTTGGGATTTTCAGTGTGTATTTTGCTTGTGAACACTGCTACTGACTAATTAGCTGTCACCAACTCCTTCCAGATGTGCCTTCCCCAAGAGTCAAGAATATAAAAAAACTTGCAAAGAGCCCTTACCAATACAGTGAGCTCAGTCTACCCCTCAGCCACTGGTGAGTGACTGTGCTGTACTCATTACTGGCTCTTCAGAACATTCACTTTTTTCTCTGGATTCCACTGGTGTAACCAGTTCAGCCACCATAGAATGGTGGTCAGCCACATCCTCTGTGGCTGTTCAGGTGCCTTTAGAGGGCACTAGAGAGCTACTGTTGATAGTTTCAGAGGATGAATGGGGAGTGCACTCATGTATAGCTGGGCTAAGAAATCTGCTCCATGGGGTGAAGTACCATTCATGAGTTAGGCCCCTTCACGCGATGTCTCTAGAATAAAAGAAAACAAAAAGTAAACATTTATCTTCCTCAGAGTATATTTCTGTCATTAAGAGAGTGTTTATTAGCTTGGCTAATGGTTTATTGCAGGCTTTGAAACCTTTTAATAATGACTGGAATTTTTGTGAAAAAAGTTCGGTTTCCTCAGTTTCTGTTTCCCTGTCTGATGAGCAGGATAAGGATGATGATAGGGCGTATTCTCTTTTTTTTTTGCCTAAAATACTGACTCTGATTCTGAGGAAATTGTGGCCTCAGAATCTTCTTTGTAGGAATTTTATTTTCAGAAACTATTTCTAGGGTGAATAAGATGTTTCAGTGGGTACAAACTGATAACTCTCCTCTTTTAAAGAAATAATATACTTTATTACAAGTGGAGTTCCCGTAGCCTATTGCCAGCCCTCCTCTTCTGACAGCTTTGGAGGATGTTTTTGATATGGCCTGCAATGTGAATGATAATCAACCTGCAGCCCCTGAAAAGGTAGACAGACAGTGAGACAGACAAACAGACTTTATAAAGTCCCTCAGTCTTATAAGTATTTTTCTCTCCTCCGTTCTGACCTTACAGCTATTCCTGTGTCTAGCCCACATCATCTTGTTAACGCTAATCCCTCTACCTCTAGTAAAGATGGGAAAGCTGTTCACAGGTTTGGGAAGATAATTTATTCTTCTACCACTTTAGCCTTTAGAATTTTAAATTATCAGGCTAATATGTTAAAAACTTTGTTGGCTTCTTTTGAGATTAAGAGGAACATTACTGCCAGTTTTCTCACTTCAGAAGGTAAGTCCTGTTGGAATTTTTTGATTGTTTCTGCATCCAAAGTGCCTAAACATTCTTTAAAATGTGCTTATGATTGTGTAGCTTCTGCATCTGTTATGAGACAGTTTGATGGGTACGTGCACAGAAGTTTTCTGAAGATGTTAAATCTGGAATATCCTTTGGATATGGAGGCTTTGTTTGTGCTTTCTGCTGCTTGGGTACACAGTTTCGTGAAAGTGGGGGCTACTCAGATTTTTCATCCCTCTTTCTCTAAGTGTGGTAAAACCTTTGCTTCAAACTCTGGTTCTCTTACAGGAGGCAGAACAAAAAGTCTCAGAAAGCTTCTAGCAACCAGATGTATAAGAAAAAGTGGCAGGAGAGCTCAAAGAAAAGGAGGGAGCCTTCTAAAAAAATGGCAGTCTAATAATTCTGAAAGACTATTGCAGCTTTCTTTCTGCCTCCCTACCCTACCTCATATCTAAATCTGTACCAGAGCCTTATTCTTCAGTCTCTCCTTTGGTATCAGATTGTGTCAGACAAATGTGTCTTAAAAGTTGTTCAGGAGGGTATCAGATGGGGAGCCTCCTCATCCAAAACCTTACATTAGATCTCATTTGCCGCTTCCACTGATCAGACGTAGTTGACATGGCCCAAACTTTAGGAGATAAGTACTGCTCTCTTTTTGGCTTTTTAGCTCAGTTTTTTTCTAGGATATTTTGAGTTGTTCTTATTCCTGCCTGCCCTTTTTAAATATATACATATTTTTCTGTTGTTGTTAATGCTGTTGCTTCCCTCTAGGTCTTGCATCTCTCCCTTTCCTTTTTTCTCTTCTAGCTAATTAGTAACCTGTTTGTCATTACTGGTATTTCTTTTTCCCAAATTTTGGAGCTCTTTGATTACCTGGTATTATTGCCTTCTGCTGATTTTATGTATTACTGTGTGACTGTATTGCTGTATTTATTTCCCCCATGGGCTTTAACATATCAGACAAACCCACTGAATTTAAAAAGCGCTCTTCATGTGGACATGAGATACCTAACTCTGATGTCCAGTCAGAGTGTGTGTATTGTCTGGGGGCCGCACATCTTGTGGTTTAGTGTGAAATTTGTTTGGGCTTCCACTACAGAGCTTTGGTTGAGCACATGAATAAATTAGTTCTTAAGGGTTTACTCCCTTATTCCTCTTCTATAGTACCTGGAGCTTCCCCTCCACAAAGAAGCCAGAAGAAAAATCTCAGGGGGAGAAAAGTTAAAAGTCCCCCCCAAAAAAAACCCAGGCAGTCAAGCAACATTCAAATACCACGAATATTAAGCAAAAATTAAAATACAACAATACCTTTCAAACCAGACAACTGAGCAAATTCTGCTCCAGGGTTCCTTGCATGCAGGCAGGCTTGGAAAACAGATGCTTTTCATTCCCTTGGATGAGAATGTTTATGTATGCCTTTCCACTGATGTCCAGGGTCATTCTGAAGTTTCAGAAGGACTATCTAAAGATTGTTGGGCTGCCTCCCTTCTGGTGTGGGCTACAGAAGATCTGATGTCTTTTTTGTCCATTCCTCAACAATTGGATTATGGATCTGACCCTGGATCCAACTTTGGCCACTTCCCCTCCAAAACCTTACATTAGATCTCATTTGCCACTTCCACCAATCAGGCGTAGTTAACATGGTCCAAACTTTAGGAGATAAGTTGTTGTTCTTTCGGTTTTTCCCAGTTAGGGGTCGCCACAGCAGAACTCAGGTCTGTTAATGATTGGCAGTCAATTTTTCTAGTGCCAAGGTGCCAGCCCGATGCCCAAACTTCAACAAAGGCACGCCCATTCACGCATGTCTTTTGAATGTGGGGAGGACGTGCAGACTCCACATAGAAGGCGCTCCAGCCAAGAATCGAGCAGCAGAACCTCTTGCTGTGAGGCGACAACGCTACTGCTGCACCACTACAGCTTCGAGATAAGTGATGCTCTTTTTTTGGCTTTTTAGCTGTCTTTTTTTTCTAGGAGTACTCGTTGAAGGCTTGGTGCCGAAGCGTTAAGTTGGTATTAAATTGCTGTGACTCCTGTTTTGAGTCTTGTGTCCATGACTGTATATAGTTGTATTTGAGTCAAGCAACATTCCCCTGACCATTCTCCCCATTTGACTATAGCTTAGGTTCTTCCAGCCAAAATCCTAAAGACCTCAGATCCGTTCTCTTCTTTAGATCTGACAATCTTTTCTGTGAAGTCTCCTCCCTGTAATCAACTGAGTTTATCTCCTGAGCTGATTTCATCAAGGCTAGACTCTCCATTTCTGCAAGAAACACACATAAGTGTTTCTAGTCTCCATTTACACCCTTCTCCTTCAAGTCTGTTAGGAGTCTATCCGAAGCAGATATAGACAGAATGATGAGAGCATTTCTTGGGACTCTGCTTCAGTTAGGAGTATTCCTGGCTTTGTCTTCCAATGGACCTGTGAGCTTCAGACCATTCCAAATACCTTTAGTTACTCCTACTCCTACTCCTATTCATCCCTTGGCTTTATACTTACTGGGTCTGACAATTCTGTGATTGTCCATGTCAAACTTGAAGGCTTGGCCTTCATCGATTCAGACTTTTTCTCAGATCCAACTGACACTGACTTTGTTAGAACTGGAGGCATCTCGATGCCATAGCTTCAGTACCAGATCATAGGGTAGGGGTTCATCTTAGAGGCTTTCAGATCCATCCCTTCCCTTCAAGGCTTCAGTGCTAGACAACTTGACTCTGACTTCAGCGTCAAAGCAGGGAAATGGGGAAGCCAGATTTTTTTAATCTAGCTTTCAGTCTCCCTGTCTGCTTTCCATAGCCTAAAAATCAGGGAGAACACATTCTTCATGCCTTGAATGTGCATAGATCATTTGGCATTATCCTGACAAAATTAAATTCTTACAGAAAGCTAATCAGCTATTAATTTCCTATAAATGGAGGAAAAAAGGGAAGCCTGTGTCAAATAAGACTATTTCCAGATGGTTGCCCATTGCTATTTTTTTTTCTTCACACCGTAATAAGACACTTTCAGGCAGGGTGAAGGCTCATTCAACCAGGATCTTGGCTATTTTGATGGCTTATTGGAAAGGAATAAACTCTAGGAGCTTTCTATACGCAACTGTGTGATCCTCTATACATAATTTTATAAAACACTACTGTCTAAATTCCTTTTCCAGGTCTAGAACAGGCTTTTCTAGGGCCATTCTCCCGGGGATCCTGGAGCCTAATCTTTTCCCCTGCTAATCTCCCTAAATTATGGAGGTTAATATTGTTTCTTCGAAAAGAAAAACATTTTCCTTTCTGAAAAATGAATAGTAATACTGAAATGAAAAACAACGAACGATGACAATGTCGAACCAAATGCCCGACGCATTTGATCGACATTGTTGTCGAAACCACCATGTGATAGCCGTATAGGAGCTGATGTAAATCAGACTCCTATATGACAAATCATATTTTTGCAGGGGGACAAGTCCCCCTGCACCCCCACACCCCCTACTTATATATTTCCACTCCCCACTGTACCATGATCTCTGTGCAGATAGTCGACTTACACTTATGCAAATGCAGTAGTGCATTTGCATAAGTGCAGTCGGCTATCTGGTTCACAAATGCTTGTGTGCTCGACATTCTGATTTTCTCACATTGCAGCCGTCAGAATGTCGTTCGCACAAACGTATGTAAACCAGTTATGGCAATCTATCCCTACAGCTAAGGCTACTGCAGTGATTTATGAATGAACAGAATACAGCTGCTTAAGTAATCTTAACATAACAGTAGGTGTTTAATTAAATCACTGTTGCAATAACCATCCCATCCCTCCATCTTACTTTTTGTGTTTATGTAGGATGATTATTTCTATATTTGTATTTAACTTTATCTTTCTTATCAGGACTGTAGCCTCCTTTCTTCATTTGACAAGAAAGTCCTAAAGCTTTAAACTCACAGGCTGCTGGTTTTCTTCCTGTGGAGATCATGCAACCAGTAGCATGGGTCCATGATTTAAGGAGCTTAAGATTTTCGAAGACTGGTTGACTGTTATATGCTAAGCAGGATATAACCCATATTGCTCAGGCAGTAACAGCATTGACTTACTTGATTATCTACTATTATGGAGAGTTTTCTTACATAACTGTGCTATTTGTTCCTAGGTTCATAAGCTCATAGATTAGTACTAGGCTATCTGCCCTTGTGGGCCATCTTAAGCATGTCCAATTTCCCCATGTGAGACTCAAACCCTGCGCTACCCATTATGCCAACCTACCACTGTACATTGTAGTACAGATTATGTGCTTTAGTAACATTCTGAGAGTGAGGGGTGACCAGTGCGATTCCAGAAAATTGGATTACTTCAGTGAATCAAATGTAAGACAGCATTACATTAGCAGAGTTGCCTTATATAATAGTATTAGAAACTGGAAAAGTCACAAAGAGTTTTTTCAGGATTCCTGAGGAGATCTCCCCTGACAAAGACTGAGCTTGTGAGGTAGAATACAGTGATGTGAATCATTCATTCATTCATTCTATGATTATGCACTTAAGCCATTCCAGGGTCATAGGATAGTTGAACCCTATCATGGCATTCAATGGGCACATGGCAGAGAACCCCATCTGAGATGGATGCCAGCCAATTGTCCTCTCAAAGCACAATTGCTTTTAACCTGATTTCACAAACACGCGCGCGCACACACACACACACACACACACACACGGACACACACGGACACGCACACACACAAGCACATACGCAAACACGCATGTGTGTGCGCGTGCACACACACACACACACACACACACACACACACACACACTTTTATGCCATCAATGGAAACTGATTTTGAGGAAGAAGAACAAATGACTAAACATTAGAAACATATAATTTGTTTGTTTGGTGGAAGTTTTTGCTTTTATTAACTAAGTAATTTAACTGGTCAGAAAACCATTTTGAACTACAACCAGTCCAAGAGGCAGTAGGTAAACAATTTAAAGCAGTGTATCATAATAATAAATAATGGTAATATTATAGATGATGTTTAAGGCTATTAACCAAAATATATTTATTTACTCCTACTAGACCAATTGCCTCTCTTTAGAGGAGACGTGAGGTGGTGTTCATACTGACTAGGGGAAACATGGCCTACTTAAACATTTTGACAGACTTTAATGCATACATATGAGTAAATTTCTACAGATAGTAGCACTGGCACATATTACCTTTCAATTGTGTTAGGACTGACAGACAAGTACAATGGTAGGAAAAGTAGTAAGAAGTGACAGCAGTTTTCTAAAAGTAAGAGAAGCTAAGAGTAACTAAGGGAAAGGTAGAAGTGAGCACAGATGTTGGTAGTAAAACATCTTTAATTGGAGAAGGAAATAATGAGTGCGAGGAGTGAGATTTAAAGAAGTGAAGAATGGGACATTTTTTACATTTTAAGGAGTGTTTATTTCCAAACAAATGGACAAAGTTTGCAAAATTACTTTTCTGTGGTGATCAAAGGGAAGGGGTATCTTTTTAATGTGTGAGAGTCAAGAATGGCAGATTGCACCATGTAAGGTGAGTTACAAACAGTAAGTGTGCAGGTAAGAGACAGATGAATCTAAATGAAGTATTCTACAAAATGTAAAAGTAAAGATAAAGGTGACTATGTATATGCAGTAAGCAGTAGAAAGTGATGAGTAGATTGGTCTGAGAAGTTTATGAGCATTTAGGTCTTGTTCTGGGGTTTCTCTATAACAAGATTATGTACAAGTTATAGAGCAAGTTGAGGGGAAGAGTGTATTTAAGCTGGACATCCTCTATCAACAGGCTTTACAACAAAGGAATAAATTGTTGTCCAAGGGTAAAAAGGAACAAATTACAAATCGGGACAACTTTGTCCTCTGCCTCAACAAGCAAATTAGATCACTACTGAAAACCTCCAAAGCTAATTATGAGTTGAAACTAGCCTCTGAAACAAAGGGAAACCATAAGTCCTTCTTCAGTTACATTAGGAACCTCCATGGTAAAGCCCAAGTTTGTTCTGAATTAGTACTTAATGGTACCACTTACACTGATCCTGCTGACTTAGCCAACCTGCTAGCTGATAGGTTCAGTGCAAATTTCACCCCCTTATTGCCCCCAAAGACCCAGTCGACATCCCCGATACACCTCACATCTCTATAGATCAAGTGTCAAAGACCCTATCCAAGGCAAAGAGCACAGCTTCCATGGGACCTGATAGTATCCCAGTATGTATTCTGCACCATCTCCAGCAAGAACTAGCTTTGCCATTGAGTGCCCTATTCAACCACTGCCTAATTACAGGCTTCATTCCAGCAGAGTGGCGAACTACCATTGTCATCCCTTTGCACAAAGGTGGTGCTACTACTGACCTGGGAAACTATCACCCCATTAGCTTGACAAGTCTGATCTGTAAAGCCATGAAGTGTATTATTATGGATCTCATAAACAAAGACATAGGCAATCTCCAAGCACTTGACCCCACCCAGTTTGGATTTGTTAGGGGCAGATCTTGCGTATTGAACCTAGTTGACTTCTTTGAGACTGTCACCAAGGCCCTGGATGAGGGAAAGTCAGTACATACAGCTTATCTTGACCTGGCCAAAGCCTTTGACACACTCCTCCACTTGGGCATCATTGAAAACCTAACACAACTTGGTGTTAATCCCTATGTTGTCAGATGGGTGGCCAAATGGCTCACAGATAGGGCCCACAAAGTCAAAATAGATGCCACCACCTCCGACAGCAGACCTGTCACTAGTGGTGGTCCCCAGGGACCTGCCCTGGGACCCCTACTGTTTGGCATCTACTTCTCCAGTCAAAGACAAAGGGCCTGTGGCTGACCATGTTTGCAGATGACTGTACATTGGGTGCTGTCATTGACTCCCCAAATGATGTTAGCATACTGCAAGAGGGTCTCACAGCTACAAATAACTGGTGCCAAAGTCATGGCCTTAAGTTAAATGCAAAAAAAAGTATTATTGTACCATTTGGCAAAAACATGGCCCCTACTGATTACCATATCAACAGTAACCCCCTAAACACACAACTGGTGGGGAGAGACCTGGGTACTCAGGTTGATAACAATATCACATTCAACCATCATGTGGCAGCAGTGGTCAGAAAAGCCTTTTACTTGGTTCATCTCATAAGTAAAGGGATTGTATCCAGAAAAAAGGAGGTTATAACTTCTCTGTACTCCTCCCTCATTAGACCTATAATTGAGTGTAACGCCCGGTTTGGTATGTACCTCTCCAAAAACCTGCACTAACTGAAAAGGCCACAGAAATACCTCACAAAGAGAATCCATGGCATCCAACACTTTTTATTTATTTATTTTATTTATTATTTTATTTTACATTTGTTGACCGGGTTGGTCTGACAGAGGAAACAGCCCTTTTTCAGCAGAGACCCGGGGAGAAAAGCTCTATCTTGTTACAAGAAACAGTTCAATAAACAGATAAAACAATTCCAGTTTACACATTTAGACAGTCCTAATTTCAATGGCATATTATAGTAATTACAATATATGCAATAGAGATATGTTGGGATGAATTTGAGGCTATAGGAAAAGGAGGTGAAAGGAGAGAGGTTGCAGAAACAGGAGATAGAATGAGAGTAGGTAGCATCATTTCAATACTGTAAGTAGTTATTTGTTAAAATTAAGGTGGTATTATATAAGTTATATTAGACTGAGTAAATGAAAGTACAGAAGGGGAAGAATAGGGAGAGTAAAGAGGAGAGACAGAGTGGGGGTGATTAAAAGAAAATGTTGGAATAAGGGGAGGAAAAGAGGACTATGGAGAAAAGGTTTTAAGGTGGCTTTGTGCAGTAGCAGGACCAATGATTTGTAAGATGGTCCTTGATCGCAGATTTGAATTGTTTTGGGTTGGTAAGGGTCCTAATATCTTGAGGCAGTTTATTCCAGGCGATAGAGGGGTGGTAGCTGTAAATGCTGCGTCCGAAGTTAGTTTTGGGTTTATAAGTCTGGAGCAGATTTTGGTTAAAGCTTCTTAATAGTCTGGAGGGAGAATAGTGGGAGATGGAATGGGCCAGTGATGGACAGTAGGATGGTTGGTAGAGGATAGAGTGAATAATGAGGAGCTGAGGGAGTAGAAGTTGGTGGGGGTAGTTCTAACTAGTGTAGGAGTTTTAAGGAGATACAGTGATGGGATTTGTATGTTTATTGAGCTGCAAAACGAGCAACTTTATTGAAGGTGGTTTCAAGTTTTGCAAGGAGGGTAGAGTTGAGATTTGTAAGGATCTGAGAACCATACATAAGATTGGGCAGAAAGTAAGAATGGAAGAGAATGACCTTAGCTTCGGAGGAAAGGAATTTTGTTAGTCTGTAGAGCAGTCCGTGTTTCTGGTGGGTCTTTTTGACACAGTTATTGACATGTATGTCAAATTTTAGTTGGTCATCAATAGTTATTCCTAGTGGTTTGGTGTTAGGTTCAGCTTGAACTGGAGTGTTATTAAGGGAAAATATTGTGAATGATGGTTTGATATTAGCATGTCTTTCGGCGAGGAAGAGTATTAGCTTGTTTTTTTTGGGTTGTTTGGGTCTTAAGCCATGTTGAGTGGGAGTAATGAGATTTTTTTCTTGGGTTAGGTATTGCATAACCTGTTTATGTATATACTTCTCAAGGACTTTAGATAGAGGAGATAGGATAGCAATTGGGAGGAAGTTAAAGATATCAGAGGAGTTACTGCCTTTGTGTATTGAGAGAGTATGGAATTGTTTCCATACAGATAGATAGGACTTTTGCTTCTAGGAGAGAGTGATTAATTAGTATAGAGACTGGTAGAGCAATAGACTCAGCTGCTAATTGGAGAAAGGTAGGGGGGATATTGTCAGAAGATGGAGAGCATGGTTTTAAGTTAGAAAGTAAAATTTTGATATAGCTGGTTGGTACAGGTTTGAGGGAGAAGTTGTTAGAGGGGTCTGTAGTAGAAACTTGGTTGTAGGAGAAAGAGTTGGTGGTTGAATTAGAGGTTGGATTTAGAATCTTAGATATGGAGTCGATAAAGTAGGAATTAAACATAATTGCAATTTTTATGGGTGTTTTATCTGGGGAAGGATTTGGGGGACTTGGCTTACCGGGATGTAATAATTGGTTAATGGAATTCCAGAATTTCTTAGTGTTTGCTTTTAGTGCAGTAGGTGGGTTGTAGTAAAAGTCCTTTTCATCTTTGTTGATGTTTTTTTTGTTAAGTTTCTAACTTCTCTATATTTTTTGCAGGTCAGAAGGGAGTTTGGTTAGGGACCATTTTTTCCATAATTTGTCTTTACTATTCATAAGGGTAAGAGTAGGTTTAGATAGCCAAGGGGATATGTTTGATTTAATACGTATAGTTCTGATAGGATCAAGGGAGTCTAGGATACTGAGGAAGGATGAGTTGAACTGGAGGACTGCTTCATCTAGAGGGAGATAGTTTAGGAAATTCCAGTTGACTTTGGAAAGTAAGTTATTAAAAGTTTCAGTGTTGAAGTTGGAAAGTTTGCAACAAGTAATAGATCTGGGTGGTTTAGATAAGTGGAGAGAGAAGCGAGTGACTTTTACTGGTGAGTGATCACTTAAGGTGTCAGGGAGGGTTTGAGGGTTATGATACTTTGATGGTTGAGATACCAGTATCCAGTCTATAAGGCTGCTTGTAGTATGAGAGTTAGGGTGGGTAGGATGAGTGATAAACTGAGAGAAACCACACAGATTAGTATTGTTTTTGGAATTAGGATTAATATTCACATCCCCTAAGAGAATAACTTCATTGTGAATATTTTGTGAAAAAAAACGAAAGTATATTTTTGAGCAAGACAATGTTATCCCCAGGGAGGAATGGTCATTGATTTTGATGCGGACAGGCTCAAATCACTATCACTCTACTCAGTATTATACAGATTGCTCAGAAGTGATTTGTGTCTCACCTCCAAGGCAATATCAGACCCTGCCCTACTAGAGATGCTCCATATCCATAACTCTAACTCCTCACGCATTACCCACTCGATAGGCCTAAATCTAATATGCAATATCAGCAAAACTTGCTGGAGAGACTGGTTTGTCTCCCAGAAGCTCCCCTGTCTCTGGAATAGACTTCCATACATGTCAAACAGAGTAACTCGCTGACCCTCTTCAAGGGCAACCTTGATGAGTGGATGGGAAACCACAAATTTGTCCCAGGAGTTCCTCCTTTGTCCCTCATTGATAGGGGCAACAGGTGCTGAGTGAAGTTTCTTTTATGGGGATAAACTCTTGGCTAGGCTTGTATGGCCCCAGAGCCATTAGCCTAGTAACCTCCAATGATCCATTGGGAGTGAGGTATAACAGTCTTTAAATCTAGATAGAAATGGAGCTTTAGTACCTCTCAAATGTCCAGAATTTTTCAGAATGTACAGATTTTTGCATTATAGTTTTGGTTTATTTCTCACAAAAATTGCATTTTTCTGGTAAATCACTGAGAATTTAAGTCACTGAATGATGACAAAAATTTGAGTTTCAGATTTCAGATATTTCATATAATGTATGGTAATGCAAAACCTGTTATTCTGGCCATTTTTTAATTTTATAAGAGCAATATTTACAGTCTGTCCCTGATTTTGGACCTTTGTCTCCCTATTACTTCTGACTTTGTCCAGAATTATTCTGCCAAGAGACTTAGTGAGATGTTGGAAGGTAATCATTTCCACATGAAAGTGGAATGTCAGCGAGGCAGCAGTAGACGTCACAAGACAGAATAAAGGTGTAAATCTTTTTAATGTTCTTTTTTTAATCCATGTGCCATTCAAGATAACATTGTATGAAATCAGTAACAAAGATTAGTACATGCTGCGTTGCATTCTTACCATTTAATACTCAAATCATAGTATTATGGCATTACTTCAGCTGTTGGCCTCATGCAGGTATTATTGCCTTTATACGCAAATGCATAGAAATATTTAGTTTTGCTTCAACTAAATGTAAATAGATACATTTTTAAGTAATTCCTCTCATGAACTGTGTAGCTCTCAACCTTCCATCTCCAAAATGAGGAACACTAGCCCTCATAATGTGGGACAAATAGGCAAAATGTGGAACACATACTAATGGCGTACTAACAACTTCAACTAGGAAGGCCATAAGATGGTTAAAATATGCTGGTTTTACTTATAAAGACTGTCTTTTAATGAATTAATATGATTCATTTCTATTTATTCTGGATTTCACTTAAGAAAATTCCTAACACAGAATGTGTGACAGAGTCTTTCAATGTGGAACATTGAGGAACTTTGAGGAACATGAACTTTTTAAGACCCCAAATGAGGTACGTTCCTCATAGTGAGGTACACTTGAGAGGTATGTGTGTAACTGAAATGAAGCTGCACCTACAGCGCATGTGTATATGTTTAAAAGCATGTCCATTTGGATGTGGTTTCTGTAACACTTCGTAATGAGTATATGACAGAATTAACTTTTCTGTGTAGTTCCTCTTATTTCTTTATTGTATTAGACTGTGAATGTAGTTCAGTCAGATACAATGGATAGCATTTAGGTTATATAAAACCTTGGATTTTTAGAAAGTGTATCCTGAATGATTTATACATTGATTTCCTCAGAGCTAGGAAACACTTGACACTTGTGTCAGGCATAATGAATCTGCATGTGTTAAAGCACATGAAGAATGACAGTAAATTGTCTGTTTGGGGAGAAGAAGAATTCCTTTTTATACCAATTAAGCTAAGAAATGTCTGCCTCTGGGCATAAATAAGGAAGTAGACGACTACAACAGTCAGACCAGTTGGTAGGGTATGCACTGTCTCTGTAATGGCCTTTGTTGTGTTTAAGGGGTGGGACAGATTTAATTTAAAACTCAGAAAGCAGCTTTGCTTCCTATTGTCTTCATTAGCCATTGTCTACTTTTTACTACTTGTAATTAATTGGTAATGAATCTAATATAGTACCTGTTCACTAATTTCTCAGTTTATATGCTTATCACTATTTTCTGAGGTATCTTATCCATAACCATAAAAACTTCTCTAGGAAAATAGTAGGGTTTACTCAGTAAGATTATTGTTTTTTTTTTTTTTGTGTGCAGTCCTTTAGTTTTTTTCCCTCTGCTTCATGTTGGATCTTGGGTGTAGGATAGATGGGTGAGGATAAACAAGCAATTAGAAATGAATTAATGCTTGTTCATGTTATTCATTGCTTTGATAGTCTTATTAGCTGTATAATGTTTTAGTGTCTAGGAATCTGCCACACCCATTACTTAGTCCTCTACTTAAGGAAATTATTTGGCTGTATTTTTGCCATCGGTGCCTTGCCTAGGATATGCAGATTTATTTGTCATCTTCTGATGTGCAATAGCTGTGGTACTGTGCATATGTATTAAATCTTGAGCTTCCATCTTGACATTTAGTTAGAATGAAATTGTGATAGATACTAAGTTTGCACTTATACATAGGTTCCGATAGATATGTGTTTTTCATTTCTTAATTTTTCTTGTTGATGTATAAGTCAGAGTTGATATGATCTACGGGATTTGTAAGCTTGACAATTAAGGCTTTTATAGAGAATGGGATTTGTCACTATTGTGTATAAGACTATGTGATCCTGTCATAAAGTTTATTTTGGAGAAATGCATAAAAAAACAAATGGAAAATGAACTTCCATATCCAAAGGTTCTTCTTTTCTTTCCTTTTCAATTCCACTGATTCTGCAGAGTATAACAAGTGACAGAAAATCTTGATGAAGAATGAAATGGGGGTGGCTTTTAGCATGTCATTCATTTCAAAACATCAAAGACTAGAACTCACTGAGAAGTCTGCAAAGTCACCAAGGTTACTGCCTGTATAACAAAGAAAGTAAAGAAACTAGCTAGCATGAATAGCTGTTTAGCCTGGGCAACAATGCAGAGTGCTGTCCACTGAAGTCTGCAGTCCTGGTATGTGCAGGGACTCTAGCAAAACTAATGACAGTAGGAACGCAGGTCAGCTCATTAGTGCAGTGGACTGTAGGTTTATTAGAACTGTCAGTGGTTAGGATTCTAGAATTTTCTTTAAACAGTAGAAGGGTCGAGTAAGGAGGTGTACCCCAGGGAGTGGGCTTGAGTGATGGGATACAGGCAGTTTTCCAAAGAACAAATGCTGAATCCATAGACATTTTTGAAAATTGTCATCTGAAAAGCCAGTTCCCCCTTTTGAATGTGCAACACAATGGAAGAGGGAAGATAATCTGAATTTTGCAAAAGCCAGGCATTTCCCTTTTCTCAAATGTATTGCAGCCTTCAGAGTTGATTATATAATTTACCATGTGGGGAAGGAGAGTTTCTTTCATAACATGTCACGTTCAAGTTTTTAACAATTTGTAGTCCTGTGATTACAACTCTGTTCATTCAATATATATATATATGTAGGAATGAGGGATGATACTGGTGACATAGTGAAAAGAAAAAGTAGGTAGGAACAGAAAGAGAGACGGTGATTGAGATAAAGGAGGAGTAGGAAATGAATAAAATTATAGTAGAGGGGAAATAATAACTAATTGGTGGAAGGCTAGGCAGGGTTAAGAAAGAAACTGAGCCAGGTATTATGGAGAATTTCTCTTAATGATTTCTTAAATTTATGACTACTTGGAATAGATCTGATGGTTATGGGGATTCTGTTCCAGGCTAAGGCCACTGAGTTACTGTATAGGCTATAGCCTATGGATCATTTAGGTTTGTATATTTCTAAGAGATGTTGGCCAGAGCTCCGAAGAGAGCAGTTGGGAATATAATAAGTGATAATAGATGTGATGGCTGGGCAGCTGAAGGTTTACAGAGTATGAAATAAGCAAGAAGCAGTTGAGAGAGCAGGAAGTGATGAGGTAGCTCAAGCCAGTTTAAAGATTTTAGAAATAGACAATGGTGTGAGCTATAAGGTTGATTTGCAGCAAATCTGGCAGTTTTATTCTAGTATAGCTCAAGTTTTGTTTTTAGGGTGCATTGCATGTTGGTTAGAATGGGAGACGTATAATGTAGAGTGGGAAGTTGATAAGTATTAACAAAGAGAGCCTTGAGGCATTGGTTAGAAATTTTATCTGTACAGTATCCCAAGTTTTTGATGGGTTTTTTTTTATACAACTATGAATGTGTGAATTGAATTTTTTAATGATTGTCAATAGTCACGCCTAGGAGTTTGTTATGTGATACTGCTTCAGTTATGGTATTGTCAAGTAAGACCAATGTCTCTTCCCTTTCTTCCTCATCTTCGTCTGCTAAAACGGAAAAATAAAAATAGAGAAGTCTATCTGTGCCTTCTGCTCCCTCAGCACCATCCTTAAAAAGATCAAAGTCTTCAGTTCCTTTAGAATCCTTGGAACTGACTGACTCCATAACTAAAACTTCGGTCCAAAGGGACCTATGGAAGTGGGACTATTTGATTAGACTAAGTCTTTGGTACCTAAGATGTTGGTGCAGGAGCATTCTGAATCTTCAGCATCAAAATGATTGGTGCAGACATCTCCCTCCTTGTCAACTACTTTGGCACCGAGTAAACAATTTAAGGAGCCATCCATTATGATTTTCTTGAGAACTTCATAATGTGAAGTTGTCCTATCTCCCCTTCATTCTTACTGATGGGTTAAGAGCCGATCATCAGCTCAGACTCAGCCAAATAAAAAAGCTTGAGGTCTTCAACAAGCTCATGGCTCACTCCCTATCCCTTGATGCACTGGTGCTTCCCCCATATCTCGTTTGCCGCGGCAACAGATCAGAGATTCACCAGCTCCGGCTAAGGGTATTTATGTTGTTTGAACTGTTATTTATAAATGATACCATTTCCAAATTTCTTTTATAGTTAGGATAGTTATCTTTAATTGCACCTAGCGATTTCCTTCAAACGTGTATTTTTTTTGTAAAATTAAACTGTTGTCTGTTTGTAGGCCCTTGTTTATCTCCCTATCCCCTTTCTTCACCTAGAGTATTAGTGATAGTTATTAATATAATAGTTTGTTGACTAGTTACATAGTTAAATGGTTAATTACTTAGACAGTTGTTAAGATAATTTTGACTAACTATTATTGTCTGCTTAAATATTCAGCATTTTTTCATGCACTGAGAGGTTTATGTGTGTGCATATTTGAGCCTACTTACATTACAAGGCTCTCACAGGTGTTAGTTTTTGCCTTAAAGACTTTTGATTGGCCAGTTTGTTGAAGCCTGCTAAAATTATTGTGTGTGTGTGGACTGTTTTAGTTGCAGGCTCTAGTAGTTGTTAGACTTGCATTAAAGCCTATTTTAGTTAGAAGGCTGCATTTTTGTTGTTGTCTAAACCCATTTAAATTAGAGGGCTCTTTAGTGTGTTGCGTGTGTTTGTGCACTTATTTCTAAATTTGAGAAAATGTCTCAGCAAGAGAGAGAGAGAGAGAGAGAGACAAAGAGAAGGAGGTTAAACAATCTAAGCCTTCCGGATTTAAGAAATGCCCAAAATGCAGACAAAAAAATGTCCATTACTGATGGGCACACAGATTATGTGTATTTTTTAGGATCCTTGCATTTGCAAGAAACATGTTCTATCTGCCATTCTTTTAGTTCTTGTGTACTACAAGAGAGAAAGAACAAATGGATCATCAGAGGCATGATTAAGTCTTCCTTTCAGGAAGCAATAGAGCAAGGTCAAACTACTCATGGCAAAGCTACAAAAAGAACATCTACCACAGGATCCTTGGAGTGTGAAAAATCTCCTTCATCCAGTAACTCAAAATCTGACAGACCTTCAACCTCGGCACCATTGCCTTCAGAGCCGACAGTCATAACAGTGAGGAGCCGGTCCCCGGTTTTGGAGCCGGTGTCTCCTACTTTAAAATCACCTATTTTGCAATCCATAGCTTCTTCAACTGTATTGTCTCGATCCTCAAGAAGCCTGTCCAACTTAGATATGGATTGTGTAGTGCAGAGACTTCTGCAGACATTGGCATTGGCCAAGCTTTTGTTGGGGTCAAGCCTACGGGCTTGAGAACTGACTAACCTTCCTCCACCCCACATCTTTTCCTTCTCCGATCAAACTCGAGGTTACGGAGCTGGAATGCTTTCAGCTGATGATTGTAGAGCTGTCAGTACCGAGATCTGATCCATATTTTTTGAATCCAACTTCTCATACTACTTTGGTGCCAACCAAAGAGTCTAGGGGCCAACACTCTTTGGTCTGGTCTGGGGAGGACAGTAAAAACGATTTGTCAGGTCCAACTTTGCCTCTCGGGACTTTGGAGCAGATGAGTTTCAGTGCTTTCCTCTAGCTCAGAGCCCACCATCTTGGTGCCAAGGGAAGACTGTTTCTTCGGATCCAGGGGTTCCTTCACATCAGAGTTGATGGGCTTTTGATGCCATGAGGAGAGCATTGTCTCTACAGACATCCACTTCATCAGGACCAACAGCTTCTTCCCCTAAAGCACCGGTGTCTACCTCTGCATTACAGATTCCACAGAAGCGTAGAGACCCAGAGCCTCAGGAAGCCCCATCACGTGAGCCCTGCTCTTCCGAGACCTCCCCAGAAGCTCCCACTGAGGAGGTCCCTCGGAAGAGGCTATGCAAGAGGAAGCATTTGAACTCCCCTCAAGAATCTGTCACCTCAGATACTGACCTAGATGATTCAGAACGGTCCCCATGGTCACCATCAGAAGATATCCCCTTTGCAGATATCTTAGAGATTCTCAAACAGAGGGGTGGCTGGCAGCCCATCAACCCTTCTGATAATGAGTCAGTCTACCTGAAGGCTTTTGGGTCTCAGCCCTCTGCTACTTGGGTATCTCTGCCTTTCAACAAACTTATGAACCTGGTTTGTCAAAAGGCATGGGAGTCTCCAGATACAGTAGAACCTGTCCCTAGGAGGCTTAACAAATGTATTACTTCGCCACAAGACAAAACTTGTCTCACCAAAGGAGTCCCTGTTGATGCCATGGTGGTGGCGGTGGCCACCAAAAAATAGTTATCTGAAACTTTGACATTGGTCCACTCACTGAATAAAGATTCAAGGGTAATGGACATATACGGAAAGAGCATGGTTACTTTAGCAAAATAAGATCACTGAATTACCTTACACATTTTACTAGATTGCAAAGAGATATCCCAAAAGAGCTGGGAGATACTCTTTAGGGTTCCGTAGCTGCGGGGGTACAGACAAAATATCCTCCCAACTCTCCACCCTTAATTCCCTAGTAAACTCACCCATGCGTTTGATTTCTTATGCAGCTGATGGAGCGAGTAGAGCAGTGGGTACAGGATTCACTCTTAGGAGATGTTCCTGGATGCTCTTGTGTTCATTTACGGAGCCCTTCAAGACATCCTTTATCAACACCCTTTTCGATGGCTCATCCCTTTTTGGACACAAAGTAAAAGAAATGCTTACCAGGTGTGAACAAGAGGGAAAGACTCTGTCCGCCATTGGAGTCAGTATTTCCACACCTACCAGACCTTACCCCAAAGTCAGAAGGGGGGAAAAATGTGGTTCCAAAAATCTCAAGGAGCCTTTCAGGACACAAGTGGTGAACCCCCCTCCAGAGGCAGAGGAGGGGGCAAAAATGGAAGATGCTGACCATGCTGCAGAGGGGTCTGCAGAATCAGGGTGACAGGGAACAGTTCTTTGGGAAGCCCTGTCAGTGATCCTGAAAGGAGGCCTGCCTGTCCAA
Organism: Protopterus annectens; assembly: GCF_019279795.1. Classification (NCBI taxonomy): domain Eukaryota; kingdom Metazoa; phylum Chordata; order Ceratodontiformes; family Protopteridae; genus Protopterus; species Protopterus annectens. The sequence continues at coordinate 512,718,290 of NC_056743.1, read as the reverse complement.
CTCTGAAGACAGTCAGGGGATGATTATCTTTGTACCTAGATGCCTGGCTAAAAATAACAAAAGAGAGCTGGTACAAAGTATCATATCCAGAGGTTATTATATTCCCTTTTCCACCCCCTCCTCTCTTGATAAGAAAGATTTCAGACGTTCCACCCAGTCACAGGAAAAAAAACAACCATAGAAATCCAAAGGTTGATAGAAAAAAGAGTCATCCAACAGGTCCCACAGACCAGATAGAATCCGGAACCTAGTCAAGTTTCTTTTTAGTTCCAAAGAAAACAGGGGACTAGAGACCCATTCTGGATCTCAACAGACTAAACAAATCTGTGAAGAAGACAAAGTTCCGGATGGTTACACTGCAGTCGATAATTCCTTTTCTAGGAAAAGACAATTGGATGTGCTCAATAGATCTCCAGGATGCGTACCACATAAAAATGGACAGACCATCCAGAGATCACCTGCGCTTTTGGCTGGGAGCCAGTCACTGTCAGTTTCGAGCACTGCCTTTGGTCTCACAACAGCCCCCAGAGTGTTCACCAAATACATGGCAGTTGTCATGGCTCACCTGAGATGTTTAGGATTTCGGGTATTTCCATACCTAGATGACTGGCTCCTAACCACCACTAGTCAGCAACTCACTCAGGCAAGGTACACCACTATGAAGCTATGCTGTCAGTTGGGGACTACCATAAACTTAGAAAAGTATGTCTTATTGCCATAGCAACATATCAATTTTATAAGAGCAGATCTGAACAACACCACAATGACCTTAAAGCTTCTGTCAGACAGGGTTTGTGCTCTTCGACAACAGGTTCTGACCCTTCTCTCAAAGGCAAAAGTCCCGGCTTCAACAGTTCTCAAGTTACTGGGTACAATGGCGGCAGCGATTCTTGCAATTCCACTGGGTCAGATGCATATGCAGACACTAGAATGGCCCCTTTTCATGCAGTGGTCCTTTCAAGAACACCCAATGTCACATCAGATAATAATCCCAAATTCCTGCAAGAAGGACTTTCACTGGTGGCTAACATCAGATTGTGTAATGATAGGCTGTCCTTTTGTTCTACCCACCCCTACAGCCATAGTGACCATGGATGCTTCTGTGATAGGGTGGGGGAGCATTATCAGGGAAGAACAGCCCAAGGCACATGGAAGGAACCCGAGGCTCACTTGCATATCAATGTCCTAGAGATGAGAGCGGTACTTCATGTTGCAGTCCTTTCAAGACTCTCTCCCTCTTGGGACCATTACGATACAGACAGACAACATGTCAGTAGTTTGGTGCATAAACAAACACGGAGGAACCAAATCTTACCCCCTATGTAGAGAGACCTTGAGAGTATGGCAGTGGGCAACCTCCTCCCAACACTTTCTAATAGCAATGCACATCCCAGGGAGGTCCAACGTGATAGCAGACAAACTGAGCAGGGAAATTCTATTTCCTCACAAGTGGACCCTCAAGAAACAAGTGGCAAAAATGATTTTCCGCAAATGGGGCCGCCCTTACTATGATCGCAATGCCATGCCCACAAACATGAAATGCAGCAGCTACTTTGGCCTAATTCCCCCCCTGGGGATGTCCCAAGGGATGCACTTGTACACGATTAGCCCCCAGGTCTCCTTTATGCTTTTCCCCCATTGCCAGTGCTCTGGGAAGGACCTTAATTCGGCCTCATCTGTTGGAAGAACCTTGGATCCTGGACCCAGCTCCAGATCTCCTGATTCACTCATTGGGGGCTCTTCATCCATCCATTCAGTACCTCAAATTGACAGCATGGTTGCTCCAGTTCCAAACATAGCCAGACTTCAAAACCATTCAGCTGCAGCTCAGCATATACTTATATCCTCTCACAAATCCTCCACTAGGGAGTTATATCTCAGCAAATGGAAGAGATTCTCAATATGGGCAGTACATAATCATATTAATCCTTATTTAGCTCCAATATCCTCTATTTTGGAATTTTTGACAACACTTTTCAATGAGGAAGCAGCTTCCGCTACTATTCGAGTTCAGTTGGCAGCAATCTTGAATTTTCATTTTGGCGACGGGGGGTCTAATGTCATGTGTCATAGACTTTTGAAAGTGTTTCTGAAAGGAAGTACCCATTGAAGACCACCCATCAAATCCCTCTTGCTCCGTGCAATCTAAATTTTGTCCTATCATGAATAATTCTATCACCTTTTGAACCAGCCTCTTCATGTGACCTAAAGTATATCATATGGAAAACCATCTTTTTAGTAGCTATAACTTCTGCTTGAAGGGTTTCAGAATTATAAGCTTTGTCCATTAAACACCCATATATGATATTTCATAATGATAGTGTCTCTCCGTACAAATCCTTCATTTTTACCAAAAGTATGTTCGGAAACAAATTTGAATCAGTCTATAGAGTTACCTACCTATGTCAGTAAGACAGAATACATGATGCACAAACTTGATGTTCACAGACAGCTTTGCTTTTATTGAGACAGAATCAAGGACTTTAGGAAAACGGATCAACTCTTTGTTTCCTTCTCAGACTCCAGGAAAGGTACTCCTGTAGTAAAGATGACATTATCAAAATGGTTATCCGATTGCATTTCCTTTACTTACAGTTCAGTGAATAGACCATTGCAAGACAAGATAAAGGCCCACTCACCTAGACCTGTCTCCACTTCTTCAGCTTTTGCGGCCAAAATACTGCTAGATACCATTTGTGCAGTAGCCACTTGGTCAATGCCTCATACCTTTATCACTCATTACAAAGTGGATAGGGCCTCCAGGGACAGGTTTCCACTGTCCTGAAGAATGTTCTCTTGTGAGCCACCCAAGAAGATGGTGCTTGGGATGCTATCCTTTCAGTAAGAATGAAGACAAGATAGGACAACTTCACATAAAGAAATTATGTACCTACCATAGCATTCCATGTGAGTTGTCCATCTTGCCTTCATTGTTACATCCCACCCTCCAACCCCCTTCCAGGCTTCTTGAGGTCCAAGAACCTGAGGTGAGGCATGGCTGTACTCTGATCTTTCTCTAGTGTATTCTGTGCTGTTGAGTATATTAGGAGTTGACATATAACATTGTTGGCAGCAAACAAGATCTGAGGGAAGCACCAGTGCATCATGGGATAGGGAGTGAGCCATGAGTTGGTTGAAGACCTCGAACTTTTGTATTTGGCCGAGCCGGAGCTGAGGATCGGCTCTGAACCCAACAGTTTCTTGCTCTGAGGTCTTCAGTCCAATCAGATCCACAGACCTCCCAGAGCTGTAGCTGTCCTGTCAGCTCCAAGGAGCAAGAGTCAACTGCTATGTTTTCAGATCCTTCTCTGCACCTTGGAGCATTGGCACTGATCAGCTCGGCTTTGGCTTTGGTCTCTGGAGATGTCTCTTCAGAGTGGGAAGTGATCACGGTTCAGAGGCAGTCTTTCTCTCTTACAGACTCCCTTTCTTCTTCAGAGGGTGACAGCTTCTGAGGCAATGGAGAGAGCCCAGACTACAGCAATCAAAGAGTTGGCCCCCTCCACTTAGGAGCAAATACCCCTTTCTTCATCATGCCCATTTATTCAACATGCACTCCCACTGGGTCAGTGGTGCTGAGACCACAGGAGTCCCAGATAACAATTCTCTCCTCTTCTGATACCTCCCCAGATAACCACAATGAGGAGGTCCCTTAAGAACAGAAAATAAAAGAGGAAACACTTGGACACAGACTTCAATGAAGGGGAGGGACCCCCAAAGTAACCCCCTGATTGTCTCCTTTGGAGACATCCTGGAAATATTAAAACAGAGGGGTGACTGATAGTCCCAAAATCCCTCTTCTGAGGTGTCAGTGTACCTGCAGGCTTTTGGCACTCGACCGTCTATCTCTTGGGTGAGTTCATTTAGTTGATCTCTCAGCGGGCATGGAAGGCCCCTGATACTTTTGAACATATCTCCAAGAGACCTAACAAAATTCTGTCCACCTCTGAAGACAAACAGTTCTGTATCAAGGGGTTATCTGTTAATGTCATGGTTGTGGCAGCAGCCACAAAGAAGGAATAGGCTGAGGAATGTCCCTCTATCCATCCACCCAACAGAGAGTCTTGGGTGATGTATAGATTTGGGAAATGGGTCTAAGCATCATCGACTTTTCCCTTAAGGACATTGAATTTTTTGGCACATTTTACCAGACTTAAAAGTGGTCAAGGAATTATCGGATACCCTGGCAGGAGCCATTTCAGAGGATGTCCAAGAAAAGGTTACTTCACAGTTGTCTACCCTGGAGTCTGTGTCTAATTCATCCATGGTGCTCATTTCTCATGCAGCCGAAGGGACCACCAGAGCAGTGGGTTCAAGTGTTGCTATTAGGGGACATGCCTGGATGTGCCTATGTGACTTTGTGGAGCAATTTAAGTCTTTATTCATCAATGCACCCTTTGATGGATCATCAAAAGTTAAATAAACATTATCCAGGTGTGAGAAATATGGAAATACCCTTTTCTGCTGTGGGCATACGTTTTTCCACTCCCCAATGATCCTTTTTCAGGAATCAAAAAGGTAGTTGGAAAAATGTGGTTCAAAAAGTCCTAACGGCCTTTTCAGGACACAAGGGGAGATAGATTGCTCCATGGGTAGAGGGGGAACTTTAATGGAAGACACCATTCACATGGCAGAGGTGGCCCAAACAACCAGAGCTTCAGGGATTCTTTCTCTGGTAAGCCCTTCCAGTGCTCCTGAAAGGAGGCCTGATTGTCTTCCTGTGGAGGCAGTTGGGGGATGCTTATCCCTGCATCAAAACACCTGACTACAAATAACATTGGATACTTGGGTGCAGAGGGTCATATCCAGAGGTCATGCAATTCCCTTTTCCCTTCCTCCTCCAACATGCAAGAAAAGCGTCATCCAAGAAGTCCTACCAGACCAGATAGAGTCTGGAATTTACTCAAGATTCTTTTAGTGCCAAAAAAGACAGCGGACTGGAGACCAGTTTTGGATCTAAGTGTACTGAACAAATCAGTTCATCAAACCAAATTTTGGATGGTCATGGTACAGTCCATTCTTGGAAAAGGATGATTAGATGTGCTCAGTAGATCTTCAGGATGTGTATTACCATATAAAATGGACAAACAATCCAGAAGTTTCCTCTGCTTCTGTCTGGGAGCCAGTCAATGTAATTTCAGAGTTCTGCCCTGTGATCTCACCACAGCCCTTAGGGTGTTCACCAAATGTATGGCAATAGTAGCAGCTCACTTGAGACTGCAGGGATTCTGATGTTTCCATATCTAAATGATGGCTCATTACCACTCTGACCCGGCATCAGTTGATAGAATCAAGAAACCGTGTACTTTACATTTGTTCTTATCTGGGAATAACTGTAAATTAAGAAAAATAAAGATTGACTCCAACTCAGAATTTAGAGTTCATAGGAACCCTTCCAAATACTTAAACTTCCATAGCCTCTCTTCCCCTGTGAGATTACAGAAAATCAGAGTTCAGGTCCAGAAGATAATCAACAGTGGGAAGGAAACTGCTGGTCTAGTCCTACAAGCACTAGGCTTCATGGTAGCAATGATAACTCTGGTTCACTTAGCAAGATATCATATGAGAATACTACAATGGCTGCTAGTGTCTCAATGGTCAATGTTGTCCCAACCTATGTTGGACCTGATTTTGATCTGCAATCTTTGCAGAAAAGATTTAGCTGGGGGAATACATTCCAAAGAAATTCTTCTAGGCCGCCCCTTTGTCCCATCACAGCCCAAAGCCATAGTTACCACAGATGCCTCCCAGATTGGGGGGGGGGGGGCATTATCTGGACAAGACTGTCCAAAGCACTTGGGCCTTCACAGAGGCCAACTTGCATATCAGTGTCCTGGAGTGCTAAGGGCAGTGCTTTTAGCATTGCCAGCCTTTCAAACTGCTCTTCCTCTGGGAACAATTGCAATTCAAACAGCCAATATGTCAGTAGTTTGGTACATCAACAAGCAGGGAGGAACAAGTCTTACCCCATAAGCTCTCAGAGTGCGGCAGTGGGCAACCTCTTCCAACTGCTTTCTTTTAGTAATGCATATTCCAGGGAGTTCAAATTTGATAACAGACAAACTGAACAGATGTATTCTCCTGCCTCATGAGTGGTCTCTCAATCCAAACATGACGGAAAGCATTTTCCATCAGTGGGGCCAGCCTTGCTGCATCCTTTTTCCCTCGCTTGTAAACAACAAGTGCAGCAACTACTTAGCCCTTAACCCTCCTCTGGGGGAGTCACTGAGAGATGCTGTTCTACACACTTGGCCCTCTGGACTACTGTATGCCTTTCCCTCAGTTCCTCTAATTCTGAAATTCCTACAGAAAGCAAGCAGGCTGAAGAGCAAAGTAATCCTTATTGCACCTTATTGGCCTCGTCAGATATGGTTCCCCTTTCTTTGACCTTAACTAACTCAACAACCTTGGATTCTGGACCCAGCTCCTGACCTTTTGTCCTATCCAGAGGTATTATTCCAGCCGAACATTGTGAACCTCAAGCTGACAGTTTGGTTTCTTCAGTTCCATTAATAGCCAGGCTGCCTTCACTTTCTTCCCCGGTATGTCATGTTCTTTTAGCCTCTCATAAGCCAGCGACATGTAAACTCTATGCTAGTAAATGGAGGAGGTTTACCTTTTGGGTTTGTGACAACAATATTGATCCATTTTCAGTACCCATTTATAAAGTCCTAGCATTTTTAGCTTCACTTTTCAAGGCAGGTGATTCCCAGTCTACCATAAAAATTCATTTAGAAGCTATTTCTAATTTCCATAATGGTTTTGAAGAATCCTCTTTGGCTTCTCATAAGCTTTGCAAAGCCTTCTTAAAAGGAACACTCTTGCTAAAACCTCCTTGCAAAGATCCTACCCCACCTTGGGATCTAAACTTAGTGTTACAAATCATTGTTCGACCTCCCTTTGAACCATCAGACACAATACTCTACTCGGGGTATTGTGAGAATGGTGATAATGATGAATGTGATCTAAAGTTTTTATCCTGTAAACTATATTCTTGGAGGCAATAATTGTGTCAGAAGCATTTCAGAAATACAAGCCTTATCATGCAAACTTCCTTACTTAATTTTCCACAAAGATAGAGTTTCACTAAAAACCAATCCTTCCTTTTTGCCTAAGGTAGTGTTTGACACCCGTATCATTCAGACTATTAATTTCCAGTATTTTTCCCAATTTTGCTAACAAAGGTGAATACTGCTTACATTTATTACATGTACACAGAAAATTACATTTCTATCTACACAGAGCTAAGAATTTGAGAAAATCTGACCAACTATTTCTGTCATTTTCATCCACAAGACCAGCAGGGCCAGTGTTAGCATTTTGGGGGCCCTCAGCAAATGTCAAGCAGGAGGCCCCCCTGGGCACTTTCATTCTAAGTATCACTCTGTCACTGCCACCCCTTCTAGCCATCTTTTTAGTTCGTGCTGCAGGCTTTTAGGAGTAGTGCACACAGACTGACCCATAGATACAATGATCTTACATTACAACAGGCCTACATACTACACTACGTTGGCCCATCTGACAAAGGGAAATTCACTGTTACTGGCATTTAGGTGCAACAATGATACATCACAACAACTCTATGTACAGGGCTAGACTAAGAAGAAATGGAGTCCAGGCACTGCTTACTGTTTCAACCCCCCCAAACACACACACACACACACACACACACACACACACACACACACACACACACACACACACACACACACACACACACACACACACACCCTCCAGAACTCCTCTCTGTTTCTCCCAATGTTGGGCTTCCCACACCATGCACATTACTTTTTTCTTCCATTCTCACATTTTACTTTTTTCTTCAGCTTTTTCAAGAAGCCATAACATGTTAAGTTGTCAATCTCGCCTTCATTCTTGCTGGATGGGTCCGGAGCCGAACCTCGGCTCTGACTCGGCCTATACTAAAGCTCGAGAGCTAATTTTACCGGCTCGAGGCAACCCTATATCCCATGATGCTAGGTGGTAACTACCCAGATCTCATTTGCCACTTTCGCTAGTGAGGTGCTCTTTTTACCGGCTCACAGGTTAGTGAATAATTTTCAGAAAAGTCTTAGTTTTCTACTTAGTTTTCCCCTAGAATAGTAATATATATTTTCTAAATAGGCTAGTTTTTCTGTTATTTTAAATTTTTAGTTCCTATTTTTATCCCTTATCCCAGTCATACTCCCCACCCTAGGTTAGGCCTTAGCCCCTTCCGTTTTATTCTTTAGTTCCCTCACAGGGATTCTTAGCTGTGTGAGTGTACCTTTAGTATCCCTGTATCTCTGTCTGTTTGAGTGTGTGTGTGTGTTTTTTCTATCTTTACAATTGTTGTTTTCCTTTCGACAGCAATATGTCGGAGACAAAGGTCTCAGGCTTCAAGAAGTGTGACTCGTGCTGTCAGAAGATGTCTCTGACAGACGGTCACACTTCTTGTGTTTATTGCCTGGGACCCCTGCACCTGCAGGACTCTTGCTCGGTGTGCCATGCATTCAGCCCAAGAGTCCTGCAGGAGCGCAGGAATAATTTGATCCTGAGGGGCTTATTAAGGCCCGAAGGTTCCCCGGCTAAGTCCGTGCTGGGGAAGCCTTCGAAGCCACCTAAGCCTTCGGCTCCATGCTCTAAGCCTTCGGATGGTGGCTCACCTTCTGCAACACTATCGGCTTCGGCCGGAGCCGATACCTTTGTATCGCAGCTGCCGACATCGGCTCCGGCCAGAACCGATGCCTCTAAGACTCAATCTTTAGAGTCATCTCCGGCTGAAGCCAATGTGTCTACGGCTCCATCGGCTCCATCAACCTCGATGCCCTCCACATGCAAGAGGTCCAGATCTCCATCTCTGGAATCTATCCATTCGGCTCCGAGGTCACCTTTACTCTCGAAGCGGAGCCATCGGAGCCATTCCTCTCGGTCTTCCAGGCTTTCTGACCATGACCTTGAGAGGGTGGTAAGCAGACTATTAAAGTCTCAGGCACTGGCCCAAATGCTTCACAGCCCATCTCATCAGACAGCAGCTATGTCCATACAACCTACTATTCCTCCTTCGTCTCTACCCCAGTGTTCGGAGCCAGAGCTCCTCGGAGCCGTGACCATTGTGACATCAGAGCCGATACCTCCCCCTTCGGCTCCGTCATCTGCTCTGATCTCGTCCATGGTGCCATCCTTGGAGGGATCTGGAAGCTTGGACTCTCTCGCCAGCTCCGAGGGGGCAAGTGGCATCGGACCCTTGTCCGACCCCATTCTCCCTCTTGGAGGGAGCATCGGCGTTGGTGAGTTCGGCCCCGACATTGGCTTCGGAGCCTTCCCTGTCAGTGCTGGCTGGGGTTCCTAGCTCTTCGGAATGGGAGCTCTTTAGCCTGCCTGATAGGGGTGCCTTCGAGGTCATGAGGAGCATACTGGCCCCAGTGCCTGCTCTACGGTCAGCTCCATCAGCTCCTCCCACTGTAGTGCCTGCTGAGGTCTCTTCCCACTCTCTCGCCCCCGGCCATAGAGATCCAACGCCTTAGGTTTCCCCATTGGGAATATCCTCCTCTTCTGAGGTTTCTCCTGATCTGTCAGGTGAACTCCCGCGTAAGAGGACATGTAAGAGGAAGCATGTGGACTCCCCTGAGTCCATCACATCTGATACCGACTTGGATGAGTCGGAAGGATCCCCAAGGTCCCCCTCTGAGGATGTCTCCTTCTCTGACATCCTTGAAATCCTTAAACAGAGGGGGAACTGGTCTTCCCTTAATCCTTCTGAGGATGAGTCGGTTTACCTGGAGGCTTTTGGTTCTCGACCCTCCACCTCCTGGGTGTCTCCGCCCTTCGACCCCCTTATGGAAGTGGTGGCACGGAAGGTGTGGATGGCCCCTGATTCAATGGAACCCACCCCATGGAGGCCTTCCAAATTTATAACAGCCCCTTCTGATAAGCAATTTTTATCTAAAGGTGTCCCAGTTGATGCCATGGTGGTGGCGGCAGCCACCAAGAAGGAACTGGCTGATCCTTCAGTGCCTATCCATCTGCCTAACAAGGAATCTAGGACAATGGATAGGTACGGCAAGCGGATGTTCTCATCAGCGACCTTTGCCATGTGGTCACTGAATTATTTATGCCACTTCACCCGTCTTCAAAGAGACATTCTTAAAGAACTGGGTGAGGTCCTACAGGATCCATCAGCTGCTGGGTCACAGGACAAAATTAACTCACAGCTAGGAACCCTGAATTCCATTGTCAACTCCTCCATGCAGCTTATTTCCTATGCAGCCGATGGAGCGAGTAGGGCCGCAGGCACAGGTGTGGCTTTGAGGCGTCACACCTGGATGCAGCTTTGCAACTTTGCAGACATCTTCAAGGCATCTTTCACTAACTCCCCCTTTGATGGTTCAGCGTTGTTTGGACCTCAAGTGAAAGATACTTTGACCAGATGCGAACAAGATGGCAAGACTCTTTCTGCCATAGGAGTCCATTTTTCAACTCCATCTAGACCATATCCTAAGGGTCAAAAGGGTGGAAAAATGTGGTTCCGCAAATCACAAGGAGTCACGCCTGATGCAAGAGGTCAGTTCACCCCTAGAGGCAGAGTGGGGAACAACAACAACAGACACCGTCCAAGAGGCAGAGGGGGTCCGCAGAATCAGGGTAGCAGAGAAACCCTCTCTGACAAACCCTTCCAGCATCCCTGAGGTGCTGCCCAACTGACCACCTTCGGAGGCAGTCGGGGGAAGATTATCGCTGTACCCACAAGCCTGGCTCTCACTCACTCAAGACAAATGGGTGCAGTTGATCATATCCGAGGGTTAAAAATCCCCTTTATCCAAACCACAACGATTCAAATGGGGTCTTTTCCAGATGTTCCACCCAGTCTAAGGGAACAAGCAGCACTAGAAATATCAAAGCTGCTAAAAAAGAGAACCATCCAGCCAGTCCCAGCAGACCAACTAGGATCCGGAGTCTACTCAAAGTTCTTTTTGGTACCAAAAAAAAAAACCCAGGGAACTGGAGGCCAATATTGGATCTCAGCAAACTAAACAAGTTTGTAAAAAGAACGAGGTTCCGGATGGTCACGCTACAGTCCATTTTAGCCCTTCTAGGCAAGGACAATTGGATGTGCTCAGTGGACCTTCAGGATGCGTACTATCACATCAAAATGCACAGGCGCTCCAGAAGGTTTCTCTGCTTCCGGCTGGGAGCCAGTCACTACCAGTTCAGAGCCCTATCCTTTGGTCTCACTACAGCCCCCCGAGTGTTCACCAAATGTATGGCAGTAGTTACAGCTCACCTGAGATGTCAAGGATTCCAAGTGTTTCCATATCTAGATGACTGGCTCCTCACTGCCACCACCAGGCATCACCTTCTTCTAGCCAGAGATTACACCATTCACATTTGCAAAGAGCTAGGTATCTCTCTAAATTTCGAAAAGTCTGCCTTGTCGCCTTGTCAGTCTATTATCTTCATATGCGCCACCTTGGACACCATTCAGCTCTCAGCAAAGTTAACAGAGCAGAGGGTCTTAGATATTCAAAATCATGTTCACGTCCTCCTTCAGAGCAACAAAATTCAGGCCAGGTATGTTCTGAAAGTATTAGGTCTCATGGCGGCAGCTTTTACATGCGGCTTCTTCAGTGGATGCTTTTCTCCAAGTGGTCCTTCCAACAGCTCCCTATGACACACAAGATCTTAATAACTCTATCTTGCAGAAAACATCTATCTTGGTGGATGGTCTCCCCTCAAGTCCATCAAGGCAGACCATTTACTCCTCCCCCGCCAGTCACCACAGTCACAACGGATGCCTCCCTGATTGGGTGGGGGGGCATTTTCAGGGCAGGACAGTCCATGGCATATGGCAACCCATCGAATGCCACTTGCACATAAACGTCCTGGAGATGAGAGCAGTGCTTTTGACGTTGCAAGCCCTCCAAGACTCTCTTCCCCTGGGGACTATTGCAATTCAGACAGACAATATGTCCGTAGTATGGTATATCAACAAGCAGGGTGGAACCAAGTCCTATCTCCTGTGTTGAGAAGCACTCAGACTTTGGCAATGGGCTATCTCTTCTCAGCGGTTTCTGATAGCAACGCACATCCCCGGGAAGTCCAACGTCATAGCGAATAGGCTGAGCAGAGCTATTCTCATGCCCCACGAGTGGTCTCTCAAGCAATCGGTGACGGATGAAATATTTCGGAAGTGGGGGTTTCCTTGCTGCGATCTTTTTGCAACACCACAAAACAGCAAGTGCCTCGACTTCTTCACTCTCTTCCCCCTTCCAGGCCATCCCCCCAGAGACGCTCTAGTCCACGATTGGCCTCGGGAACTTCTATACGCCTTTCCCCCCTTTCCATTAATCACACAGATAATTCAGAAAGCTACAACCTTGAGAGCCAAGATGATCCTCATTGCCCCTTATTGGCCTCGACATATTTGGTTCCCTTTCCTGCATCGCTATCTTTTGGAGCAGCCTTGGCATCGGGATCCAGTGCCAGATCTTTTGGCCCATCAATCAGGGCAGCTGCACAAATCCCTTCAATCTCTCAACCTCACAGCTTGGTTGCTCCACTTTCATCCCTAGCCAGGCTTCCAATGATTTCAAATTCTGTCCGGGATATTATTGTAGCTTCCCTTAAGTCTTCCACCAGAAGGATCTATGCTAGTAAATGGCAATGTGTTTCCTTTTGGGCAATGGCTAGGAACATAGATCCCTTCACTGCTCCAATACACTCGGTCATTCATTCAGGATCTTCTTCCTCCACAGTAAAAGTTCAGCTAGCAGCCATTTCAAGTTTTCACATAGGCTTGTCAGACTCCAGTATCATGTCCCATAAGCTTTGCAAGGCATTCCTCAGAGGTATCTTTTTACTCAGGCCTCCGATCAAAGACCCCCCACCACAGTGGGATTTAAACTTAGTTTTAGCATCCTTGATTCTCCCTCCCTTTGAACCTGCGGCCTCCTGTCCATTGAAGTTACTTTCCTGGAAGACACTCTTCCTAGTCGCCATTACATCTGCTAGGAAAGTATCTGAACTTCATGCCCTCTGCATTCGTCCTTATTTAGTGTTCCATAAAGACAGAGTTTCTTTAAGAACTAACCCATCTTTTTTACCCAAGGTGGCTTCTCAGACAAATTTAAATCAATCTATTGAAAACTACATTGTCTGGATGTTCATCGTCAACTCCACTACTATCTGGACAGAACTAAACAAATCAGGAAATCTGATCAACTATTTTTATCTTATGCAGAAAGTAGAAAGGGCCTTCCGGTATCCAAGGTGACCCTGTCTAGGTGGCTGTCTTCTGTGATTACCTATATTTATCAACTCAGAGGTAAAGAATTGACTACTAGGCCAAGAGCCCATTCAACCAGAGTGTTAGCTACATCAGCAGCCTTTCAAGCTAGAGTGCCAATAGACACTATCTGTGCGGCAGCCACTTGGGCCTCTCCTCATACCTTTGTTACACATTACAAATTGGACATGGCCTCCAGAAACAGGGCAAATTTTGGTTCCACCGTTCTCAAGAGTCTGTTCCAATAAGCCACCCAGGATGAAGGTGCTAGGGACGCAGTACCATCCAGCAAGAATGAAGGCGAGATTGACAACTTAACATTGAGAAGTTATGTACCTACCATAACGTTCCATGTTAGTTGTCTTCTCTCGCCTTCTTTCTTGCGTTCCGCCCACCATCCCCCTAGCCTGGACAGACTGAAAGGTTTTCCCCTTCTTCCAAGGGACCTTATCTTGCACTATTCCAAGCCCAGACAGTTGGTCCTGGGGTAGATACAGCTTCAGGTAGTGATATTTGGGGAGTTCTCCTTTCTCCTCCTCCACCTCAGAGGGGAGACTGAATTGGCTATTGTTTCTCAGCTACCAAACGAGATCTGGGTAGTTACCGCCTAGCATCATGGGATATTGGGTTGCCTCGAGCCGGTAAAATTAGCTCCCGAGCTTTAGTATAGGCCGAGTCGGAGCCGAGGTTTGGCTCCGGACCCATCCAGCAAGAAAGAAGGCGAGAGAAGACAACTAACATGGAACGTTATGGTAAGTACATAACTTCTCATTTATATATGCTCTAAAGTGCTTTTTATTTTATTTTTTTTTTCTTTTTACAAAACCTTTTCACCAAATGATGGCATGAACATAACTTATGATTAAGGAAAGAAATTCAATGTTGCTGTTCAGCTTTAGTTTTCCTTGCACTTTTCAATATTCTTTCTTGACCAAGCTAGGACAGTAATAACCATTTAGGAAATAACTCAATTAAGCCAGTGCCCCCAGAAGTCATAGGGGATGTTGATGCTCTAAGATGCATTTTAGAGCATTTCCCAACCTTTTAATCTAAAAATGGCCTAAACAAAAATCTTGAGTAAGAAAAAGAATTTCAGTCTTATTTTTTTTCTTTCAATGAAGACATAAGTTGGGACCCAAGGCTTAAAGTTAAAAGCTGAAAAGATAGTAGCTCAAAATAAATTGACAAGCCAAATGTTGTGAGGATACACAGATCCTGTCTGTGAATACTGCCTGCCTCCCTAATTGCCCCCCAAAAAGTCAGTCACTGCCTATGCATCCCTCTGGTGTTAGATTGGGATGAAAGCAGAGGTTCAAATGGCCACAGTCATGTATTTCAAGTGACTGCTGAAATACATATACATAGCATGCCTACTCACTCCTCACTGCTCAGTCCTAACCCCCAGTGGCAGCCGGCTGTATACATGCCTGATGTTTAATTGTGAGGAAAATAAACAAAAAATAATGATTGCAATAATGTATTCTACGTTGCTGCTCCCAGGCAGTACACTGCCCCTACATGAGCTAAAATAGCTTTCTTTGTATACCTCTGAGGTCTGTTAGTAAAGTAAAGAAAACAATAACTACACAATCCCCAGTTAACACACAACGTATGGTAAGTTTCTGTACACAAACATCTGGGGAGGGATGTTTTAGAATGTGTGTGGTTGAGGGCAGAGGCCATTATTAGTTTTATCCTAACAGTGTCATATCACAGCCCCATTCAGGTTAGAGTGCAGTCAGAAAATGAAAGCATTTATCTGAAGTTGTTAATCTTCTTCCTATTCATCACTTATCATGATCGTAAATCATTGATGACTGGACGAAGATCAACAACTCGGATGGAACGTTATGGTAAGACATAACTTCTTTTTTTCTCCTCATTTTTTCCTCAGCCAAAAACAGCTTTTTTGGGCCCCCCACACAGTCAAGAATGATTAAGGGAGCCTCCCTGTATCCCTTTACTCTGTAGCCATTTGTACAGTCTGGGGAGAGGGGGGCACCAGATTCCTAGAAGATCTAAGTGTCTGAATGTTCTGTGACATATTTCATGCCTTACTTTTGAAGTATAATCACTTATTAGCTACAGTTTTTATTGATACCCAGAAGAATAATGCGTTTGTCCCGGCATTATTGGATGTGTGCACTGATAAAAATCAGTCATATTTTTTGTACTTACGTCAACAAACAGCAATACATTGTACAACAGTAGTACTGCTACACAAGATCAGTGACTGCTGTTTACCAGTCATCAAACAGCAGCAGGGATAAGTCATTTTTATTTACCTCACTGAGGAGTAAGTTAATGCCTATCACTATCCCTGATTTCACAAATATTCCCTGATTTTGCCTCATAATTTTGTTCTGTCCCAATAAATCCAGTCATCAGAGTTTTATATTTCTTATTGTCTAAAAATGCATGTTGATGCAAAATGTATTATTCTAGTAACTTTTTAAGTGAATTAGAATAATATTTAAAGTGTGTTCCTCATTTTGAGACTTTATTATGCTATTATATATTATTCTTCAGCAAAGACTTTGAGAGTTATAGTAGCTGTTGTTCTGCCAGTATGTATAAAGCTCCTTGAAAGAGAAACCATAACTGAAGATAAGAAGCATCAGCTATTCTTAAATAACAAGGTGTGTACTGAGATGGGTCACTCTGGGTTGTTGATCTCTCTAGGGCTTACTTTGCTAATGTACATTACCAGATTTATCCTAACAGGGTCATATCACATTTCTGTTCAGGTTAAATAGTGTAATCCATAATTAAAAAATTTTTCTCCTCATTTTCCCCAACCGACAGCAGGTTTTGTGGGGCCCCACACAGTCAAGGATGATTAAGGGGGCCTTGCAGCCATGGGTATTGCAGGTACCTAAAGCTGGCTATGTTGTCAGTTTTAGTGAAGAGGATGTCCACCAACAGGGTTTAACCAGGGGCATTATGTCAATGGTAAAATATTTAATGGAATTGTAAGACTTGTTACTTGACAACAATACTGTTACTATAACTAAAGATCTTTGAATTTTGAAGGAGATAATAAATAGGAGTTGTTGTTAGTCACCTAGTTTATTAAGTATACGCTGTACTAGCTTTTGTTGGTTTGACAGACATGTTACAAGATATCAAGATACGATAACTTGCAGTGGTTGAGGGCCCTCCAGGACAAGGGCCCCCCAGTGACTGCAGGGTTTGCTGGTGCCTAAAGCCGGCTGTGCCAACCAGTGAGCAAAGTGACGCTAGCCAGATGGCTCAAAGAATGTATTACGTTCGTCTATAATAAAAAGAAAATTAATTTGCCTAGGCCTTTAAAGGCACATTCTAAAAGAGCTATAGCTACTTCAGCAGTTTATCAGTCTAGAGCTTAAATGGATGAGATTTGTGCAGCAGCAGCTTTGGCTTCTCCGTATACCTTTATTACTCATTACAAATTGGATCTGTTCTCCAGGGGAAGTGTGTCACTTGGTTCTATGGTGCTCAAAAATGTCCTTCTTTGAGTCCTTCCAAGGTCTAAGGTACTTGGGGAGTCTGTCTCATATGTCGAGGATAAAATGAAAATTGACAACATCAGATAAAGAAGTTATGTACTCACCATAACGTTCCATCTGTGTTGTCAATTTTCATTTATCCTTAACTCCCCTCCCTCCTTCCCCCTCCTTTAAAGTTTTTGGTGGAACAGATAATGGCCATATATCACTAGTGTTATTATTATATGGTTCCAGATATGGACTGTATGAAGGCTTTTGGGTTTTTCTCTCTGTCTGCCTTTCCCCAAACTCAGTCTGAGGTAACTGGGAGAAGAGCATAGTGGGTAAGGGTTAAGCTCAAGAGTTTTTGGCTTCCGTGAGCTGTAGGAACGGTCAAGTCGGTTCTGATTCTCGGAACTGAGCCCATATGTCAAGGATAAATGAAAATGGACAACACAGATGGAACATTATGGTGAGTAGATAACTTCTTTTTCCTCCGTCTCTTTGTACAGGAAACACATTTTTGATGGACAGATATGATTTGAAGAGATATTGCATGATTTAATATGATTTTTTTATCTTAAAAAAATAATATCTCTATTCGTTTAAAAAACTAGTCAACACTTGTTGAGGTTATGATCCCTTATTAATCATCAGTAAACTGCATTGTTTGGGTCATTTTAACACAGTCAGAGGATCCTGCATTCTTAGAAATTGACAAATCTGAATTTTCTTGATATGTTTCAAAATGTATATGGATGTGATGCAAGCCATATGAATAATAAATGTGTGGCTTGTGAAATGTAGTAAGTGTCATAAGATACATGTGTATTTATATATATTTTCAGTATTGCTAATTACCGACAATAAATAGATTAAAAAAGAGTTTACTATCTCAGCTACTGATTGCCTTTGCCATTGGTGTTGTTACATTTCTTCTTGTTAGTGATTACAGTTAAAGTTAATGTTCTACAGTACTGCACGGGAGGATGTTGGATTACTTATGTGATATACTTTTATTACTTGGCTGACTGCTCTGCTGATACTGCTCTAAAACTATTTGATTTACAGCTACTTCACTTGAGACTCCTCATTTACATTATGTAACTTTTATAATTATTGTACCTGGATCCATTGTGTTAGATTATCTGTTTCTCACTGATGATACTAATTAGGTAGAGACAACATTAGCTTACTGTGTAAAGCTGTTTAGTTTATATTTTCCTACTTGTTACCAATTACATTATCTCCTTCTTATTTCTGTCACTTTTACATGTTTTTTTCTTTTTTTGTACTTGAGTCCTACAGCAGTCACATCTCATATTCTCGTAGCCTTAGACATATCAAATAGTATCACCTTTTTCTTTTCCTCCCTATGTCATACCAATAACAATTATTAAGCTGTCCTGTTTTGTTATACCCTTTTTTTCACTGGCCAATATAGAATTTTAACAATTTTTTGCCCCTTTTATAGTCAGCCTGACAATACTAGATATTTTGAGGCAGTGTAGCAACTGCCTCATGGTTACCAAAACTCTATATTTCTATCTCACAGTGATGCAATATGTGAGATGTGTAAGTATTTTCTTAACTCAGAGGTTACCTTCTCTACCTTCTCAGAATCTGTGGTGGTGGAGCTGCAGTAGCGTTGTCGCCTCACAGTAAGACGCTGTCCAGTTCGATTCTCAGCTAGAGTGTCTTCTGCGTGGAGACATGCGTGAATGGGCGTACCTTCGTTGAAGGTTATGCGTCAGGGCTGGTAACTCGGCACATAAAAATCAACTACCAATCATTAGTGGACTGGAGTTCCGCTGTGGTGACTCCTAACCGGGAAAAGCCAAAAGACACAACAAGAGGCTACCTTCTCACCTCAGAATGGATTCAGTAAGCACAGCACAGCAAAAATACACAGCCCAGATCAGCTCTACTAAACCAAGTTATGCTGAGGTTGTTACTGAAAGAACACTGCCTAAGCCTTCTAGGCAAAGGAATATTGAAAATAACAAAATAGTGATCACAATGGATCCTCCCATACCAGCAGCTAAGAAGGCAGAAGCAAAGATACCCAATATTGTAGCTCAAGAAAAAAAAGAAATAGCATTGGTTATTGAAATTGCTACACCCAGCAACTACAGTGTCTTATGAACTGAAAGACATAAATTTATAAAATATCAAGTGTTGTCAGCAGAAACAAAAGCAATGTGGAATACGAATATGCAGATAGTTCCAGCTGCATTAGGAACAATTGGGCTAATAAAAAAGAATCTTCAACCATATTTCGATATGCTACTGGTCAAAATAACTGCTTATGAACTTCAAAAAGAAGCCATTCTGGGTGTATTATAGGTGTTGAGAAGGGTACTCTTATCAAATGTCAAAGACTGAAGCATATACCCTGACTTAGGAATGGGGTTAATTCCTGTAAATGTATGTTAAAACCTGAGCATTTTGAAAAATTAAACAAAAGCTAAAGACTAGCAAAACCCGGCCATTAGTTCACATAGCAACACATCCACCTTCAACTGTCGCACATATAGCCAGTACACACACCTCTAAGAGTCGCAAGGGTGCAAACTCCAAGACCGTATGTCCCACTGAGACTGCATATAAACACAGAAATGTTTTTAGTAATGGGTGACTCTTTTGTCAGGCAGAAAGATACTACCCTAACAGTGCCAGGCTTAGCTTGATCTGCATGTGTCTGAGGCAGGAAAGACACTGTGCTTGAGTGATATTTTGCCATCACTCAGAATGATGCCTAGATTCAAAGACAAGATAACTAGGTCCAATAACTATGCATCTGCTTTCATTCTAGGGTGTCCATTTTATGTCAGCTTGGAATGAGGTGGCTGGCAAGCTTTCCTACTTTGCCATGGATGGTCTTACCAAGGCTTTCATGTTTTAGCAAAAGCCTTTGCTGCCACCATAGTTCCTTTTTTAGGCAGAGTCTGTCTGTTGCACATTTCTACCTAGTAAATTCTAATTTTAATCTAGTTCAACTCATCTCATGTGGTATTAACAAAAGCCCTAACTTGAGGCTGTCTTGCAATTTCAACACATTTACATATCGCTAGTTGCAGATACATGATTTTAAAGCAATGAAAGCATTCCCTCTTTCCCTTGGGCATAATGTCTATCATGTATTCAGACCTTCTTGCAGTTGTGAGGATTTATCAGTATTTGTCACAGATATCACCTTAAGATAGATTCCTCGCAGAATACCACATTTGCACTCCTAGAGTCCCAGATTACCATAAACAGGAGTAATGACTATCTACAGATAACCCTCTATGTTCCTTTTGAGTATGATAGCTATCTTAACACCTCAGCTGAAATTGCCATTAAACCTAACACCTCTCTAATGGGAGACATCAGCTATTCATCAGCAAGTTGACCTACACTGTAATGTCATCTTGCCAATCCTTCCTTGACATTATAAACACCAACTCTCTTTTACAGATAATTAATCATCCTACTTGAGCTCCAAAATCCCTGCTCTTATCCTCACAAATATGAACACTTCTTACCTCCATGTGTATTATACTGTCTTGTTAAATCAGATTACAAATCGGTAACATTTTCCTTTAAAACTGGTGGTACTTCCCCGTAAATACCTATGTGTTAGGAGTTTCTCAAAAATAACCTTCAATTACTTGATGACCTAAATAAATTCTGCTTGTAATTAACCTCTGATAGATCCCATTGCTGTAGTCACTGCCTATGCCTCTGAGCTCTCTTCATACTTAAGTAGTTTTATTGATAAAGGCAGTCTCTGTCTGCACGAGATATAATGAGAAATTTTAAAACAAATCCCTGTGGTAGAATACATGTATAAATAAATAAATAATATAACAAGCTAAAGAAATTACTTAATGCTCATAAGAGGTCTTATTTTACCAACTTTAAGAGCAAACTTAAGCAAACTAGTAAAGAGCTTAAGGGAACCATTTGGAAGGTCAAAGCCGAGTATGAACTTCCACTAAAACCGATCAGGAAGTTACAAACTACAGCAATAATGTTCAGAGTTAATCCACAGTTATATTGCCCACTCTGAACCAAAGGAAATAATGAATATCCTGGATAATACATCTAGTACAAATTTTACTCAACCTACAGTTTTACCTTTTCCACTGATTCCACAATCCCAGTCATCCTGTTTAATTACATTACTCTGGAACATGTCCTATTAGCCCTCTCAAAAGCTAAGAACACATCATTGATAGTTCCCAATAAAATGCCAGGTTGCCTGATTATCAATACTGAATATGGCCTGTCTGAACCCCTACTTAACCTCTTTAATCTATGCCTCTCTACTTGTTAACATTCCTGAAGCCTGGAAATCTGCCATTGTAAAGCTGTTATACAAGATGTGCCCTAATCACATTCATAACTGTAGAGCCATTAGCCTCACTGGCATCATATAGAAAGGTACGGAATGCATTATCTCAGATGTTATTATTCTGGACATTGAAAATCTATTAACACTGGACCCTAATCAGTTTGGCCTAATCGAAGGAAGGTCCTGCCTCTGTAACCTCATTATTTTCTTTGAAATGATCACCAAAGCAACGGATAGTGATTATGCAGGGTATACAGCATATCTGGACCTGGCCAAGGCCTTTGACTCATTTCTCATGCAGTCATTATTTAATGTCTTATAAAACTGAATATAAATCCTTATGTTAACACCAAAAAATTCACAGAAGTCACAGAAGAACCAACACGACTTTAACGTATAAAATATTTAATCTTCGCTTTTGTAAAAACTTCATCAGAATAATGATACCAGTTAACCACAACAGTTAAATAGAAAATGTTAAGACAATTAATCAATTAACTAAATGATTTAATCTGTTTAAAAACATCAATTTAAAAAGTCAATTTAAAGGAAAAGGGATTTTTAACTCTTTAAATCCGTTTGTCAAATAACATTTGATGTTAATGTGTTCATTTAAACCAGGTACACTGTCTGTCCCCAGCTTTAACTGCCAATACACCTGTCTGGTTTCGACTTGATTTTTATAATCACCCCCTCTTTTATCTACACATACTTGGTGTTTGTATCTTGGTAGTTTCACTTGGCTCTGTGGTGAATTTGTTTTTATTTAGTTATTGAATTTCATCTATGACTGGTTGTGCAGAAGACCAGTTGTTGGATTTGTCTTTACATTTCACTCCTGGTGGATATGACAAGGCCATTAAAGAACTGCTTTGTTCTGTACAAGAAATGCAGAAGAGAATTCTATGTATGTTTGGTTCAGTGCAACCAATGGAAGGAAGAAAGAACAGCTTTTTTGAACTGTCTAGTGATTCCATTGACAGAACAGAAATGGTGAGACATTTTCTTATTCAGAAACCTGCTTCAGATCATGGTTTTCCTGCAACAAATTATTGTGATGTTAATTCAGTATTAAATTCTGATTATAACCCTTTTGGTTCGGAAACCAACTTAGTGAAGTCCCAAATACTTCCTTTAACTTGGATGAGAAAGTTGTTAAAATAGAAGGATGTTTAAAGAAATATCGTGCCCTTAAACTGGAAAACCAGTATTCTGACTGTTGCATTAGGGCATGGATAGTGCCAAAGGGACTGCGAGTGTTCAAGGTCCCTAATGGTGTAAATGTGACCCCTTTTTCACAGAATTAATTAAATTTTCAACAATGTGGGGTTGGAGTTTTTAAAGTTAATCATTAAGAAAAATAATGATTTGCTAAGTGAACTGAGAATTCAATGAAACTTGGGATGCCGAACTGCAGCCTATATTCAACAACTCTTGTGAGGGTCGATTTTAATATGATCAGGTGTTAAATACTGCTGATTGCTATGAGAAAATTGTCACTACATGGAAAATGAGGAAATTGGAATGTGATAAAGTGGCATACAAGACTGGTTTTGCTTATGTTATGCCTAACTAGCATTCTAATAAGAAGGGAGGCAACACGAATACAGAGCATTTTCCCTTTAAGCGTGCACTTGTCACTAAGAAACATGTAAACCAATCTTGACCAAGGCTTCCGTCAAAGTTTTCAAATAGAGGTGGGTCTTCCCATCAGGTGGGGAGACAATATGAAGGCTTTGGGCCTAACGGAATTGTAAAGTCAAACACGGTCTTTCCGAAGTTGGGAAATTATGTAAACACTAATTCTAATGAAGTGCTTGAAAACGCTGGAACATCTGCCTCCAATGGACAGTCAGAAAACTTGGAAACAGCGAGTTCGAGCAAACAGACATTAACGGAGGTTCAAAATTGAGCTTATACTCAGAACCAGATAAAACAAAAGTGAACAATGTTTTAATGACAGAGACAAAAATCTTTAATTTGAGTGGTTTCAATTTAAATGAGCACAACCATAAGATTTTAAAACTTGGTCTTGGTTTTATACCAAGCCATAGATTTTCTTTGACTCGTACAGTTTTGGAACTGAAAATGTATATGAGGAAATTAAATTTAGCATTCATTATGAAAGATTCAGTAGTTAGAAAGTGTTTGAAAAGACTATCTATGTTTAAGCCTAGTTTACACTACACTATAAAACAGTTTGAATTGTTTTGTGAAAGAGACATTAGAGGTTTGTTGAACTGGAAGGCTGTTAAATCTTTTCATAACTTGTCTCCTGCTGAAAGATGTGCATTGAATGAACTACATCATGAAACTAACTTAAGGTTTATGAAGGCAGACAAGGGGGGGGGGGGTCTGGTAATTATGAATTTTCTTCTTCTTCTTCTTTCGGCTGCTCCCATTAGGGGCCGCCACAGCAGATCAACTGTTTCCATTTCTTCCTGTCCTCTGCATCTTGCTTTGTCACACCAACCACCTGCATGTCCTCTCTCACCACATCCATAAACCTTATCTTAGGCCTTCCTCTTTTCCTGTTACCTGGCAGCTTCATCCTTAGCATCTTTTTCCCAATATACTCTGCATCCCTCCTCAGCACATGTCCAAACCATGTAATCTTGCCTCTCTGGCTTTGTCTCCAAACCTTCCAACCTGGGCTGACCCTCTAATATACTTATTCCTAATCCTGTCCATCCTCGTCACACCCAGTGCAAATCTTAACATCTTCAACTCTGCCACGTCAAGCTGTGACTCCTGCCTTTTTGTCAATGCCACTGTCTCCAACACATATAACATAGCTGGTCTCACTACCCTCTTGTAGACCTTCCCTTTCACTCTTACTGGTACTCGTCTATCACAAATCACTCCTGACACTCTTCTCCACCCACTCCATCCTGCCTGTACTCTCTTCTTCACCTCTCTTCCACACTCACACCATTACTCTGAACTGTTGATCCCAAGTACTTAAACTCATTCACCTTCGCCACCTCTACTCCCTGCATCCTCACCATTCCTCTATCCTCCCTCTCATTGACACACATATATTCTGTCTTAGTCCTGCTGACCTTCATTCCTCTTCTCTCTAGAGCATATCTCCACCTATGAATAAAGATGATTATTACAATCAAATAGAAAGCATGTTGGGTAATTTTGAAGAATATAAAGAAGTGTTTATTCATGAAATTCACACTAAACATCATGAAATTCATTCACTTTTGGACAACATGCTTCTAAATAAAGAAATTCATTTTGATTTGTACAATTTTTTTTACAACAAACATCCTTGCATAGGTATTCTCTGTGGAATACCTAAAATTCACAAAAATCCAGACCACCCCCCCCTTTTAGACCTATAGTTTCTGCAAGTGGCAATGTTACGGATGGTATGTCCATCTACTTAGACACTGTATTCAATCCACTTGTTCAAATTCTGCCGTTGTATTGCCGTGATTCCTGGGATTTCATAGAACATATTAGGAGATTCCAGGAAGGCATGTTGTCAGGTTTTTCAGACATTTCTTTGGTTACTGTTGATATAGTATCCTTATTTACATCTATACTTATTTCAGATGGTATAGAGTATGGTAGGGATTATATGAACAAATATAGTGACGTCAAGTCAGTTGAGATTAATGTTATACATACATTATTAGAAACTGTATTGCACAATAATTATTTTTTCTTTCATGACAAGTACTACAAGCAAAAGAAAGGTGTGGCGATGGGGGCCAGTGTTGCCCTAGCCAATGCGAATCTTGTTTTAGGATGGTGAGAGAGAGAATTAATGTCTAATATGATAGGATTTAACAGTATTTTATTATATAAAAGGTTTGTAGACGATTTGTTTTTTTTTGTTGTTAAAAAGGGTATTGAACGAGTCATATTTTTAGAACATTTTAATAAAACTTCCCCTTTTTTGTCTTTCACTATGAGTAGTAGTGGCCACATGGTTAATTTTTTAGATGTAGTGTTGTCATGGGATTCTGATGCAAAGTGGTTTGAAAGTGACATATACAGGAAAAACACTTTCTCTAATACTTATTTGCATTGGACGAGTAATCATCCAAGGCACATGAAACGTAACATACCAAGAGGCCAATACATTCGAGCCTCAAGGATGATCAGTAACAAAGATTCTTTTAGAAAGGAAACACAATTTATCACCAAGCTGCTTGAGAGAGAGGGTATGCCACAGACCTATTAGTGAAAATTTGTGACACAATTGTGGGTAAGAGACATACAGATTTTCCACCTATTTTAGAAAAAGGGATAATCAACAAAAGTAAAAACAACAGTACTGTGGACTATGGTCCAAGATGTTGTTTAGAAATGTCTGTAGATTCTCCTTATATTAAGGATATCATTGAACGTAATTGGAGGATTATCAATAGTCACAGGGAAGTTGGTAAAGCGTTGGGTGACCATCCACAATTTGTGAACACTAAAAAGTGTAGTATAAATCTCTAACCCCTCCAGCTAAAATTGCCATAGCTCGCTCTCACCTTCTTTCAACCCTTCTATATGCATCCCCCCTACTCTCAAATTTAAACAAGACTGTCCTTAACAAACTCTCAATTTGCTACAACCACATTGCCAGGTTTGCCACTGGGCTGCCTTTTAGGACATATCATTGCATCAATCTAAATCAGCTTGGGTGGCTTGAACTACCCAGCCTAATCCAGTATAACCAACTGATTATGGCCTATAAAATCCTCTATAATCCGGGCAATACTCCTGTACTTAAAAATATTATCACCCCCTATAACAATCCTAGACCGCTTCGATCCTCTAACAAACTACTGATTCAGACTAGCAAAATTAATAACACAGCCAGTGACTCTTTCTTTGCAAACTCTGTAAGTAGAGCCTGGAACTCTCTACAAGCTGATATTACCTTACTTTCTACCTTAGGTCAATTTAAAACTAGACTCAAACAACATTTGGCACTTAACTGGCTATGTCAATGTATCAAGCCTGGCTAACTCTCTCTAGAATGTGTAAAAATATGTTAACCAGTTTACTGTGTAATTTAATTTAATCCTGACTTATGCTCTGGATTAACTCTAACCTGTGGAACTTGTTTA
Organism: Protopterus annectens; assembly: GCF_019279795.1. Taxonomy (NCBI): domain Eukaryota; kingdom Metazoa; phylum Chordata; order Ceratodontiformes; family Protopteridae; genus Protopterus; species Protopterus annectens. Next base: position 512,692,139 of record NC_056743.1, on the reverse strand, counting down.
ACTTGCTTACTTATGTAATCACTGTAAATAGTCTGTAATATGTAATGCTGGTAATATGTAATGCTGTATCTGCTTACCCTTTGTCCCCGGGCCTCCGCTGAAAATGGACATGCATCCGGTCAGACTATTCCAGTCAACAAATGTAAAATACAATGAATTAAATAAAATAAAATAAAGCAGTTGCTAGAAATAACTGACACAAAGGTTTGTTCAGTCAAGTCACAGAAGAGTAAGAGAACGTACAAATGTAATGATTGTTCTAGTTGCCGGTACATTTATGAGGGTCCTTTTGTTATGTTTCCCCATCTCCAAAACTATCAGTTTTAAATTTAGACATAGTTGTGAAACTGTTGGGGTTATATACTTAGCTCTATGCTCAGGGTGTGATAGTTTCTACATTGGCATGACTTCAAGAAAGTTAAAGGATAGGATACAGGAACACCTAAGGGCTATCAAGTGTAAGGATGATAACAACGCTTTACACAAACACTCTATAGTTTGCTATAACTTTTAAAAATTTTGATTTACTATTCTTGAGCAAGTATGTGTAGATAAAAGAGGGGGCGATTATAAAAATCAAGTTGAAACCAGAGAGGTGTATTGGCAGATAAAGCTGGGGGCAGATAGTGTACCTGGTTTAAATGAACACATTAACATCAAGTGTTATTTGACAAACAGGGATTTAAAGAGTTAAAAATCCCTTTTCCTTTAAATTGATTTTGTAAATTGATGTTTTTAAACAGATTAAATCATTTAGTTAATTGATTAATTGTCTTAGCATTTTGTATTTAACTGTTGTGGTTAACTTCTATTATTATTCTGATGAAGTTTTTACGAAAGCGGAGATTAAATATTTTGTACGCTAAAGTCGTGTTGGTTCTTCTGTGAATTTTTTTGGTGTTTGTATCTTGGTGGTTTCACTCGGCTCTGTGGTGAATTTGTTTTTATTTAAATCTTTATGTTGTTCATCAGTTCATAGGTGTTTACTAGGCTAATGCCAGAAGGGCCTTTTTAAGCCTAGCCATGCATCTCAAATCTCTGTCAAGTTCTGATACCCTTGATAAGTGTAAGCAGGGGCTTGGGAGATGAAACATTTACAATCAGGGGCCTGGGAGATGAACCATTTACAGGTTGCCTGTGTCCATTAGAGACATAGCTGTCAAACCAGGGATGAATTTCCTTTTCCCCATCCAGTTTTCCAAGTTGCACTTGAATTGGGTTAGGGGGACTGTGCTTCACATGGAAGGGGGGAGCCTGTTCCAGAGATGGGGTAGTTTCTGGGATACATGCCTGTCACTCTAGCAGGTCCTTTTATATCACAGGCAATGTTTAAGTTTTTAGAATGGGTAATTATGGTGCTGTTTGTTTTGTGAATATGCAGGAGGTCCATCATAGTGGGGTCTGACATTGCCCTGTATGCCAGGCATAGATCTCCCCTCAAAAGCATGGAGGAGACAGAATACAGGAATAGGGCCTTCAGGAGGTCTGCATAGGACATTTTACTTATGCCATGTATTTTTTTAGTGAGGAACCCCTGTGGACATTCCAGTTGTTGGATATGCCTGGTTAGATGCATGCCAAAGATGGCATTGTAATCATTAATAGGTTTGATGAACAATTACTTCCTTGGACTTAGATGCCATACATTTGTTTATAAGTTGCGCAACACAGAATGCTTTCCTCACTACTGTAGACATGTGATGGTTAAAGGCTAAATTACTGTCTGTGTGTGTTACTAAGATGTTATGTGATCCTATCTCGCCTACATTCTGTACTGATGGGCTCGGAGCCGATCCCTCGGCTCCGACTCGGCACGCTATGCTATAGAGCGAGGCCTCTTATTGGCTGAGCTATTTCTTATCCCAGGATGCACCACCACTAATCCCCCAGATCTCGTTTGCCGCTTACAAGCTAAGACGTGGTCTCAACTTGGCTGGGCTAAGTACTTCTTTATTTAGGCTTTTCCTGTCAGGAATTTGCTTGTTTTGAACCCAAAAGCCGTTGTAACAGCTATTGTTGTGATACGAGTGTATATTTGATAATTTTGTTGAGGAATTTGTGTTTTTCGTCAAGGGAAGGTTTCCCGTTTTAGTTAGAGGGGCCTTCCCCTTTTGATATTTGCTATTCTAGCATTTGTTTTGTGGGTCAAGTACCCGTTTAAGTTAGAGGGTCTTGACCCTCCCTTCTGTGTATTTTTGTTAACTGTATTATTGTATTAAAAAAAAAAAAAAAAAAACTTTATATTTCTTTGAACTTTAAACTACTAGTTTTGCTGTATTTTCTAACTTTAGACATGTCTAAAGAGCATAGACCCTACGGGTTTAAAAAGTGCGCGAGGTGTGGTTATAAGATGTCCATAACAGACGACCACTCCTCGTGCGTTTATTGCTTAGGCGCCAAGCACCTACAAGAGTCATGTAGCATGTGTCACGCCTTTTCATCAAGAGTCCTCCAGGAGAGGAAGAACAAATTAATCCTAAAAGGTTTGATAAAGCCATCCTTCGAGGAGGCTTTATCTTCATCTTCCACTCCTTCAAAAAAGAAAAAAGCGTTGGCTCCGACCAGTCTGTCGGAACCGACTGCCAAAAAACCTAGGCAGGCTTCTCCATTGGCTCCACAGACTTCGGAGCCGAGGGCAGAATGGTCTGCCTCGATGCCTCCAGTCTCGACCCCTCTGGTTTCGGAGCCGAGGACTGGGGCATTGAGAGGCGGGTCACCTTCATCGGCTCCACTGATATTGGAGCCGATGAAGGTTGCCGGCTCAGACTCTTCCCCTTCGGTGCCGAAGTCCTCATCGGCACCGAGGGAAATTGCCTTGAGATCTCCCTCGGAACCGATAATTATAGAGTCCATTCGAAGCCGGTCCCCTAGTCCTATGGAGCTGATGGAGAAATCGGTTCGGACCCGATCGGTATCATCCAGATCATCCAAGATGTCTGATTCGGACATCGACAGGGTGCTCCTAAGACTCTTCCAGTCTCCGGTGTTCCAAACGTTAGTTTCGGCTCCAGCCCATTCGGCTTCGGAGCCGATGGTCCACCTTGCTACTATGGTTCCTCCTCCAACAGCCTCGGCACCGTTGGAGCCGGTGCTGGTGGAACCGGTGGAGGTTTTAGGGTCGGGCCCAACCCTTACTCCAACTCCGGCTCTTGAGTCAGAGTTCGGTATATGGACTTCTGCCGTCGGCCCCGGGGGGATGCTTCGGGACTGATGTTTTCGGTCCCAAGTCTTCCTCTCGGTGCGTCGGCTGCGGGAGTGCCGTCTACCGTCGTGGCCACGGAGGTGGGACCCTCCCAGGATTCTGGTAGTCCCGCCTTCAGGGCTATGAGGAGTGCATTAGCCAAATCATCTTTGGCTACCTCCACGGTCTCCCCAGCTCCTTCCCTGCATACCGAGACTGGGTCTTTGGCAGTCCCCCTGTCCTTAGACAGCAGAGCCCCGGGGCCTGAGGTTACCCCCACTGGGGTTTTCCCCCCTCCTGGTGGTCCTTCTGAAGCTTCTTCGGAAGAACCCCCCAGGAAAAGATCGTGCAAGAGGAAGCACTATGACTCCCCTGATGAGTCTCTTACATCAGACACTGATCTCGATGATGCAGAAGGGTCCCCTAAGTCGTCCTCGGATGATGTCTCCTTTGCAGACATCCTGGAAGCCCTTAAACAACGAGGCAGCTGGCAGTCCAAACCCCCTTCTGCTGATGAGTTGGTGTTCCTTAAGGCCTTCGGGGCTCAGCCCTCCGCCTCCTGGGTGTCTCCGCCCTTCGACGAGCTCTTGGATTTGATCTGTCGAAGGGCGTGGGAACACCCGGACTCTGTGGAGCCGGTGCCTGCTCGTCCTAATAAGTTCCTCTCGGCACCCCCTGAAAAAGAGTTCCTAACTAAAGGTGTGGCTGTAGATGCTTTGGTGGTGGCATCTGCTACCCAGCAAGATGTAGCAGAGGCTTCAACGTCCGTCCATCCTCCTAATAAGGAGTCTAGGAGCATGGATCGGTACGGAAAGCGCACCCTAAGTTCAGCGGCCTTTACTTTAAGGTCCATGAACTACCTTACGCACTTTACCAGATTTCAGAGGGATCTGATTAAAGAACTTTCTGATACCCTCTTGGGTAACCTGCCTGAGGAGCTGGCCCAGATGGTTGGCTCTCAGCTGGCTACACTGTCGTCCATTTCAAACTCGTCCATGAGGCTCATTTCTTATGCGGCCGAAGGGGCGAGTAGAGCGGCGGGTACAGGCATTGCTCTACGGAGACAAGCCTGGCTCCGCCTGTGTCATTTTGCGGAGGCCTTTAAGTCTTCCTTTGCCGACGCCCCCTTTGATGGGTCCTCCCTGTTTGGACCCAAGGTAAAGGACACACTGACCCGCTGCGAACAGGAGGGTAAGACTCTGACTGCCGTAGGGGCATGTTTTTCCACTCCCTTTCGGCCTTATCCCAAGGCTAAAAGAGGAAGGAAAATGTGGTTCTGTAGATCTCAGAAGCCTTACCCCTCTCAGCAGGATGATCCCCCTTCCAGAGGCAGGGGAGGGGGAAATTCTTCCGGAAGACGCCGTCCCAGAGGCGGCAGAGGCCCTCGCAACACTGGAGACCGCGAGTCCTTTCGTGGCTCTTCAGCCTTTCACAGTCCCTGAGGGATTGCCCAACTGTGCTGCTCCGGAGCCAGCCGGGGGTCGTTTTTCGAGGCACCTAAAAGCCTGGGAAGGTATCACTCAGGACCTATGGGTGCTTCGAATTATCACCGGAGGTTACACCATCCCCTTTTCTCACTCTCCACCTCAGTCCAAAAAAATCCCGGACCCGCCACCCAGTCAACGGGAAACTGCAGCCTCAGAAGTTTCAAAACTGATGCAAAAAGGAGTCATCCAACCGGTCCCCGCAGACCAGATCGGATTAGGAACTTACTCAAGATTCTTTTTGGTGCCAAAAAAGACCGGGGACTTGAGACCCATTTTGGATCTCAGCATTCTAAACTGTTCAGTCAAAAAGTCCAAGTTCCGAATGGTCACCCTACAAACCATTCTCCCATTGCTGGAGAAAGGTGTTTGGATGTGCTCCATAGATCTCAAGGACGCTTATTACCATATCATGGTACATCAAGCGTCCAGGAGACATCTACGCTTCAGAATAGGAGGCAGTCATTTTCAGTTCCACGCACTGTCCTTTGGTCTCACCACAGCCCCCAGGGTGTTCACCAAATGTTTGGCGGTCGTGACTGCTCACCTGAGAAGTCTAGGATTCCAGATGTTTCCGTATCTAGATGACTGGCTCCTAACTGCCACCTCCAAGCATCTACTATTGCGGAGCCTGCAAGCCACTATATCACTGGGCAATTCCCTTGGAATCACCTTCAATTGGCCAAAGTCTGTGTTGCTGCCATCTCAACGCATAAGATTCACAGGGGTAGAGATAGACTCAAACCAAATGCGGGTCTATCTACCTACAGACAGAATACAAACCATACAGGCTCAAGTTCGAGCCTTACTTCCCAGATCCAAAGCCCCAGCCAGAATGGTCCTGCAGCTATTGGGATCCATTTCCGCCACGGTTCTTCTAGTCCCCCTGGCAAGGTTGCACATGAGAATTATCCAGTGGCTTCTTTCAGCTCAGTGGTCCTTTCAGGAACTCCCTCTCAGTCACCTCATATGGATCACAGAAACCTGCAAACGGGACCTTTGCTGGTGGCTAGTGTCCTCCAATTTGGATCAGGGACGACCCTTTGTTCCACCTCCTCCTGCGGCCACTTTGACCATGGACGCCTCCCAGATGGGGTGGGGGGGGGAGCATTCCCTGGGCAGGTCAGTCCAAGGCAAATGGCACCCAGAAGAGACCCTACTTCATATCAACATCCTAGAAATGAGGGCGGTGCTTCTGTCCCTTCAAGCCCTTCATGATTACCTCCCTCAGGGCGTAATTGCCGTTCACTCAGACAACATGTCAGTTGTCTGGTACCTGAACAAACAGGGAGGGACCAGATCCTATCCTCTTTGCAGAGAGGCCATGAGAGTCTGGGAATGGGCAGTGTCGACCAAATGCTTTCTAGTGGCTACTCATATCCCGGGCAAGTCCAATGTGATAGCCGACAGACTGAGCAGAACCATCCTCTCTCCTCACGAATGGTCTCTGAACATGACAATTGCAAATCAGATTTTCAGCAAATGGGGAGTTCCCTGTTGCGACCTCTTCGCGACTCCACTGAATGCGAAGTGCAAAAAATTCTTCTCCCTAACCCCGGCTCCGGGGAAGAGCCCCATGGACGCACTAGCCCGTCCTTGGCCCACCGGCTTGCTTTATGCCTTCCCCCCAGTTCCTCTCCTTCCCAGGGTGATCCAAAAGGCATCTCTCTTGGGGAGCAAAATGATCTTAGTTGCTCCTTACTGGCCTCGTCAAGTATGGTTTCCCTATCTTCGGAAATATGCTCTGGAAAGTCCATGGTTCCTGGATCAGATCCCAGACCTTTTGGTTCATCAGTCGGGACTATTCCACCAGTCCCTACACACCTTAAAATTGACGGCTTGGCTCCTCCTCTTCCGACTATAGTCAGGAGTCATACATTGGATCCAGAAGTTGTACACATCTTATCTTCGGCCCACAAGTCTGCTACAAAGAAATTGTTTTCTAGCAAATGGAAAAGATTTGCTATTTGGGCTCAACTCCGGGGCCTGGATCCCATCACTATTCCCGTATCAGAAGTACTAAAATTTTTAACTTCCCTATTCAACCAAGGCTCTTCAGTCTCTACCATCAAGGTTCAATTGGCAGTGATTTCCAATGTTCACGAATCTATAAACCCACCTTTAATGAGCAACAGATTGTGTAAGACCTTCTTGAAAGGTGCTGCGCTTTTAAGACCTCCGATTTCTCATCCTGCTCCTCCATGGGATCTCGATGTGGTGTTACACGCCTTAACTTCCTTTCCCTTCGAACCGGCAGCGACATGTGATCTAAAATTTCTATCGTGGAAGACTGCTTTTCTGGTGGCGATTACTTCTGCCAGAAGGGTTTCAGAGCTGCAAGCTTTGTCTGTAAAACCTCCGTACTTGGTTTTTCACAAAGACAGAGTATCTCTCAGGCCAAATCCTTCCTTTGTCCCTAAAGTTTGTTCCAGTTTCTGTCTACAACAATCATTAGAACTTCCAGTCTTCTTTCCGAAATATTCTAACAAAGCGGAATTCATATTCCACACATTAGATGTCCACAGGCAGTTGCGTTTTTATTTAGATAGGACCAAACAAACAAGGAAAACAGATCAGTTGTTTGTATCCTTTGCAGACAATAAACTGGGCAAAGCTGTCACAAAGGTCACTATTGCCAAATGGATCAGGGACTGTATTACTCAAGCTTATTCCTATTCTAACAAAGAGCTTACCACCTCTGTCAAAGCTCATTCTACAAGGGCTATGGCTACTTCGATAGCATTTCATTCTAGGCTTGCCATTAGTGACATTTGTGCTGCGGCTACATGGTCTTCCCCGCACACTTTCATTTCCCACTACAAATTGGATGTGGCATCTAGAGGACGAGCTTCATTTGGTTCCACAGTGCTCAGGAGTGTTTTCCAATGAGCCACCCAGGATTTAGGTGCTAGGGACGCTGTCCCATCAGTACAGAATGTAGGCGAGATAGGATCACATAACATCTTTTAGTTATGTACTTACCATAACTTTAGATGTTTGGGATCCATCTCGCCTACATTTCCAATAACCCACCCTCCTTCCCCCTTCCTTGGAGATCAGAGGATATCAGAAGGTCCGAATCCTGTTGTTTCATCTTGAAACATCTAACAATGTTATATAAACAAGTTGTGCATGTGTGCATGAATGCGGACAAACAAGATCTGGGGGACCGCACATAAGGCAGCTGTTTAATCTCAGCCTTACCACAGGATACGTGCCCAAGGAGTGGCGTACGGCAACTGTGGTCCCACTCCACAAAGGCGGCACCTCTATGGACCCTGGTAATTACCGCCCCATAAGCTTAACAAGTCTAGTCTGCAAAGCTATGGAGAGGATCATAATGGAGCTCATAAACAAAGATATAGGGGACTTGCAGCCATTGGACCCGACCCAGTTTGGCTTTGTCAAGGGAAGATCATGCCTTTTGAACTTGGTCGACTTCTTCGAAACAGTCACCAAGGCCATTGATGAGGGAAAAGCAGTCCATACAGCCTACCTTGACCTTGCAAAGGCTTCGACACAATACCCCACTCGGTATTGTAGAAAAACTTACCAGCTTAAATGTAAACCCATATGTCACAAGATGGGTTGCAAACTGGCTTAAGGACAGAACCCACAGGGTTAGAGTTGCTGGCGCTGTGTCAGACTCCAAGCCGGTCACAAGTGGTGCCCCACAGGGCTCGGTCCTTGGCCCTCTATTGTTTGGCATCTACTTCTCAGAAGTACAGGCCAACATGGGAGGACTTTGGCTGACAAAGTTTGCAGACGACTGCAAACTGGGCAACATAGTGGAAAGTGCATCGGACATGGATATCCTTCAGAAGGGACTCACGGAAACAGATAGCTGGTGCCAGAGCCATGGCCTGAAGTTAAACGCCAAAAAATGTATAGTCATACCCTTCGGGAAAAACAAGGTAACCCCAAGCTACCATATAGGTGGCAATCCACTAAGCACAGAAGAGGTTATCAGGGATCTGGGGACCCAGGTTGACAGTGGCCTTTCTTTTGACACTCACATTGCTAAAGTGGTTAGAAAGACCTTCTACATTGCCCACCTGATCATGAAGGGATTCACATCCAGATCTAGTGAGGTCATTGTTCCACTGTACTCTTCACTTATCAGACCAATGATCGAGTACAATGCCCCATTCGGGATGTATCTCACCCGACATCTGCAGCAATTGGAGAGACCCCAAAAGTTCCTCACCAAAAGGATAAAGGGACTCCAAAATCTGTCATATGCTGCCAGATTGAAGAAACTCCAGCTCTATTCAGTCGCATACCGTCTGCTCAGAGGTGACATGTGCCTGACATACAAGGCCATGTCCAACCCGGAATTAATGGACATGCTCCACCTCATAAAATCCAAATCCACCAAAACCACTAGAGCAAGCGACTTAAACCTTAGCACGGCTATAAATAGGACGTGCTGGAGGGATAGATTTATCACTCAGAGACTCCCTATGCTGTGGAATAAAATCCCGGTCCATGTGAGGCAGAGCACCTCGCTGACTCTGTTCAAGAGAAATCTAGACCTGTGGATGGGAGATCGTAGGTTTACCCTGGGAATCATATCTGTGTCACTGCTGGACAGAGGCACAACAAACTAATGGGCACAGTATTTTTTCATATAAGGGGTGGCGTAAGCCACAAAAATTTGGGCTAGGCTTATAAATGCCTTAGGGCAGATAGCCTAGTATAAACCTATGAACCTATGAACCTATTAGTGGTGGTGCATCCTGGGATAAGAAATAGCTCAGCCAATAAGAGGCCTCGCTCTATAGCATAGCGTGCCGAGTCGGAGCCGAGGGATCGGCTCCGAGCCCATCAGTACAGAATGTAGGCGAGATGGATCCCAAACATCTAAAGTTATGGTAAGTACATAACTAAAAGTTCCTGACTACTGGGTCAACTCTAAGGGGTGTGATGTCAATATGATAGTTACCAGGAGTAGATGACTTCCTGAAGGATACTAGTATGCATTTCTTTACATTTAGATTTAGTCCATGGCTCTGATACCCATTGTTTGTCTGTGTCAGCCCTTCCTGGAAAACATTGGTGTCAGTGTGGGATCTAATGACAGCTCCTAATTAGCAATCACCTGCACATTTAGCCAGCCAGAGACCATTGACATTGGCCTTGACTTCAGAGAAGTAAATGCCAAAAAGGAGTGATCCAAGGGCCAACACTGAGAGATTCCACTTGTGACTGGCCTCTTTGTAGAGATGGACTTCCCACTTCTGACTTCCTGGATCCTGCCTGTGAGACTGTTGGCTATCCACCGGGTGACATACAGGTTTGTACCTAATCTCTTGAGTTTGTCAACAATGCCCAAGTGGGTTACCATGTCAAATACCTTGGCCAGGTAAAGGTATGTAGTGTGAAGCATGTTGTCCTCATCAGTTGTTTTGGTGACCTTCTCAAAGAAATCCACCAGGTTGAGTAGGCATGACCTGCCCTTGGTAAAACCATACTGGGTTAGGTCCAGTGTCTGGAGGTTTACTATATCACTACTGATCATTTCCATGATAATTCTTTCCATGGCTTTACATATAAGACTAGTGATGCTTATGGGTCTGTAGTTCCCAGTGTCTGTAGATGGCCCAGCTTTGTGCAGAGGGATGACCATTGCTGTTCTCCACTCATGAGGCAAGAAGCCTGTTTGGAGGCTACAAGTAAACAGCAATTCCAGAGGGCCAGATGGGTCATGTTTCATGCTACTTAGAAGGCATCCTGGGATATTCTTTGGGCCTATTGATGCAGTGTTCTTGGCATTATAGAGAGAGCATTAAGGACGTGTTCCCTAGTGATAGTAGGGGAAGTTATATTTGATGGTATTTCCTGTGGGAAGGTTGTGGGGGAGAGAGGGGTAAAGTTGGAGCTGAATTTATTGGCCATTAGGTCTGCTATATCTTCTGGCTCAGTATAGGTTGGTCCATTTACAATGGGCTCTACACAGAATTGTGTATTGCCTTTTAGGTTTCAGACATAGCTAAATAATGCCTTGTGGCTGTCATTGGCCTGGGAGGCCAAATTTACCTCAAAATTGGCTTTGGTAGACTTTATTCGTCCTCTGAGTAGTTGGTTTAGTTTGATGAGAGTACTTTTATCCTGCTGTGTGCTGCACCTCCTAATTTTTGCCATGATTTTCTTCCATCTGTTAAAAAGCCTATTGATTTTGTGATTCCACCAGGGTGGCTTGTTTTTTGGGTACAGCTGTCTCTATGCAGCTATTAATATGCTTGTACTAGGTTTCTGTGAACAGTTCTGCAGAGGCAGCAGTGTTCTCAGGGTTTATGGGGCTTCACATTTTGCCAGGTTATTATTTAATAGTAGGAAGTTAGCCTTTGATAAGTTCCTGAATATTCCAGGTTTAGCTGGGGGTCCAGGTTTTTATTTTTACTTCAATGGAGACCATTTTGTGGTCTGACCTTACCAGGGAAGATATTACAGTAGGGGGTGTGCATCACTCTCCCATATTACAGCGAACCAGATCCAGTATGGTTACACCCCTGATTGGTGTATTGACAATCTGGTCCAGGATGTTTGTGTTTATAAAATCCAGAAATCTCTGTGCTAATATGTTTGGTGTTGTATAGGATTCTCTCTTAATTGTGGGGTAATTAAAGTTGCCCATGATTCTGGTATTGGGTGAGTGCTTCCAATAAGTTTAAATATATGATATGGGTTTCCTGGGTTAGAGAGGGGGACCTGTAGCTTGCAAGGAAGTGGTATTGGATTTTGCCCATAGTGATTAGAACATGGAGCAGCTCCAATGCATTGTCCTGTTTGACCAGCTTTGAGGTATATTTATTTTTGAATTAAATCAAGACACCTTTGCCTTTAATCTCTGTTTGTGTAGTAGCTTGGTTAAATGTTTGGAAGGCATTATAACCTGGTACTGTTGGCAAGCTTTCCACACCTTTAAACCATGTCTCTGTGACTGCACAGATGACAGCATTCTCTAGGGGGAAGAGAGCTTCTAGGAAATGGAGTCTTTTGTTTAGAGTCCTAGCACTGAGCAGTAATACCTTTAAATTTTTTGGTTTTGATTTGCTATGTCAGAAGTACTTTCAGTTTGGCATTGCTTAAAAAAAGGCACTGTGGGGGAAGATACTGTTTTAGCTAATATTTGAAAGCCTAGAGGGGAGAGGTGCAGACCATCCCTGGCAAAGCAGCGTGGTCTGTTGACCATCTCCTTCCATGCTGACAAATATTCCACACCTGTAGAATGACACCAGAACCTAAGCTAGTTATTAAAGTCAGTCATCTTTTGTTTGTATTGTGGTATCATCCTTGGAGAAGGTAAAATGCTGCTCACTGCTAGGCTCATACAAGCCTGAGACACATATTCCAAGAGCTCCATGATGTCTCTCTTCATATTGTCTAGGAAAGTATGTCTCAGGTCATTTACTCCAACATGGACTATGACCTAGTCATACTGGTACTTGTGGTCTAATGATCTGAGTGCATGCGTAATGTGGTGGATCCTATTCCCTGATAGGCAACTGACCGTGACTTTCTCCTTACTCAGCCTGTTGAGAGAAACATCAGTGTGCCTCATGATGGAGTCTCCAATGACCAGAATTTTGGATTGTGTAGGGGCTTGACTTATGGCCTTGGAAGTAGAGGCTGCATGAGATGTGGCTGTATGTGTTGATGTGGGTGTTGTTTTGAAAGAGTGCATTCAGGACTGCTGAGGGTATTTGTTATCTGTACTTCATCTAGGAGGTCTTTGGAGTTTAGGAAGGTTACATTTAAGTACCTCAGCATATGTGGGTCTATACATTTGCTTTGAATTGCATGTGATGGGTGCAGCGTGTGTACTACCGACAACCTTATTGACATTAGGAGTACATTTATGTGAGAGCTTTGCCTCCGGTGACATTGTGCAAAGACATCTCTCACATACTATATCAGTTTGTTTGAAAATGAACTGGTTGTTAGTAAAGATGAGGCAATTTCTAAATTGCAAGAACTCCAAAATTCCAAAAGACAAACCATGTAAACCAAAAACGAGCTTCAAGAAGCAGTTCACTCAAGACGTTTGATAAAACTATTGTTATTTAATAATGTTGTTAGCACACGCTTTCGGAGGGCTCAGTGTCCCTCCTTCATCAGACACAAGAATAAAAAATGTAATTATGTGAGTTCAATTTATACACTCAAATTCAAATAATTAATTATACCAAGTGGATTCAATTACAAATACAATTACAAATACAAAAACCTGCACACTAAACCGGAAGACTGCAAGAACACTAAATAACACTACTACTAATCAGTGCTAAATCTGTAATGCCCTTTTAAACATTCGATAATTAATTTCAAAGCAAAATGTTTAATTATATGAAAGTGTATAAAAATATAAATATAAATATATATATATATATATATATATATATATATATATATATATATATATATACATATATAAAAATGTGTATATATAAAACACAAACTACATATATATACTTATGTTTTTTTTTTAAATATATATGTATATAAATGTATCAACAACTTCTTTTAAAAACATTAGTTAAAAATTCTTTAAAATCCAATCACCTTTTTAAAGCAAGTTTTTTTAACACACAACTAATGGACACATGTTCGTTTAACCCAGGAAAAATATATAAGGCAGTCTGAATTTGCCAAAAGAGTTCATCCACTTCCAAATTATTCTGCCAAGGACCACCCCTAACATCAGGGTTAATTTTCTTAAGGACAGTGAATTTGAAGTGATGATTTCAGAAAACATTAATATGCCTTGCTAAGGCATTATTAAGATCAAGTCTGTTTATAGCATACACGTGTTCATAAAAGCGCTGCTTCACTTTCCTTTCGGTCTTACCGATATAGAAAGCAGCGCATCCTTGGCAAACAGCAGCATACACAACATTTCTAGTTTCACAATTATATTTGCCTGTCACATTATACATTTGATCCCTTAATTTAACTTTGGGATCCGTACACACGTACCTACACTGCCTACATGCCCCACATTTACTCATTCCGGGGTTACGATGACCACTAGTTCTAGGTTTACTCTCCAAAAGCGCCTTCAAGTTATATCTCCTCTTAAATATCATTTTTGGGCTATCACCTAACTGTCCAAACAAAAAAGGGTCTTCAGCAATAAGAGCCCAATTTTTATGGACAACATTCCTAATCATACCATGATCCAAACTGAATGTACACAAAAAACTTGTACCAAAACCATCCCCAATGTTATTGTTAATCTGAGACTTGTTAACCACTAGCCCTTCACCCGAAGGAAGATCATGGAACCCAGATAAAATTGGCTGATAAAAACCAGACTGTCTCTTATGAATAACCTCAGTTTTAATTTCTGAAACAAACCAAAAAGGGTACCCTCTATGAAGGAACATAGTACAAAAATGTTCACACTCGTCCAAAAAAATCTCCCTTGTCAGATATCATCCTAGCCGCCCTAACCATCTGTCCTTTTGACAGCTTTCTTTTGGTGGTTAAGGTGGCAACTCATAAAATGAAGGAACAAGTTGGAGTAGGTGGGTTTTCTATAGATAACAGTCTTATATTGCAAGGCAGAAAGATCTTTAAACAACAAAATGTCTAAATAATTAATACTGAATTCTTGTAAATTATAAGTAAACTCCAAAAAGTTTGTCGTACTAAAAATACTGTCCATAAACAATGGGACCTGAGATGGTGGTGCTTTCCAAATTAAGAACATGTTGCCCTGGTATCTATTATACCAGGCGACATGTTCAGCAAACAATACATTGGGAAACAGGAAAGTCTTTTCCCAATGAGCCAACACACAATTGGCAAAGCTCCCACCCCACGGTGAACCCATTGCTACGCCTGACTTCTGTAAATATATATTACCATCAAATAACATAAAATTGGAGTTTAACACAATTTCTAATAATGTTTCTACTACATAAATAGTGTTATCATCCACCTTCTTAAACCTTAGAAAATCTCCAACCCATTGAATACCCAAATCCTGAGGGATTACGGTATATAAATCTTTGATGTCTATTATCAGAAACCACCACTCTTTACTAAATGGTATTTTACCAATGTCCTGGAGAAAACTCCAGGAATCCTTACAAATCTGGGATTCCTCTTCTAACAAGGGTTTAAGGACTGAATCGACAAACTTTGCACAAGCATAAGTAATCGAGCCTCGGCCATCTACAATAGGCCGAAAGGGGGGTCATGAATAGATTTATGGATTTCCGTATGCCGAAAAAAACAGGTAACTTGGGGGCTAACATTGTTAAATAATGATACACTTCTATGTCAATAAGCCTCTCCAAGAACAAATCCTCAACAATACTTCTTATCTTAGAATAAGCAGTATTAACCTCATTCATTGTTGCTATTGAGTAAAAATCAGTGTTCAACTGCTTTAACATCTTTTCGACATACAAAAAATAATCCATAAAAACCAGACCACCCCCCTTATCAGGCTTCACGACTGTTATGCTACAATCCTATAACATAGTAATAAAGTCCCGCTGGGACTTGGTAATGTTGAAGCCTTGCCTGTCTGAATGCAAATTGTTCGTCGATAATGCCCTAAAATCATACTCACACATTTTTTCGAACAGGCTAAGAGAATCATGTAGAGGGGGATTATACGTACTAGGAGTTTTAAATTTACTATCCATTTTACTTTTGTTACCCATTATACATCTCAAGTTTAGTTTTCTTACAAAAAGTTTAAGATCAACTATAGTCTTAACTAAATCAAAATGAGAATCAGGTACAAAAGAAAGACCTTTTGAAAAAAAACTCGACCATATCTGAATCAATGTCAAAGGAAGTGTAATTATAGATTTTAAAGTCACCCTTTAAGCCAGTAAAAATTTGAGGGCCATGGAAGTGATTCATCATCTCTTCCTTTGATTCCTCCTGTTCCTGAAATTGCCTTGATTGTACCTCCCCCTCATATTCGTCTGTCTGTTCTTGTTGTTTCTGGAAAAACCCTGTTGATTTATATTATCCTGAGCCTCGGGGCTTGTCGACACTGGAAGGTGCTGAGGATTGGTAGCCCCTTTATTGGCTTGATCTTTAGACCCAATTTCTAAATTGCCTCAGGATGTCCATATCCACCAAGCTGGTAACGGAGATAGCGGAAAAATTCTTATCTTTGGCAATAGACCCTTTTTTATTGATTAGAGATTTGGAGTGAGAATATAAGCAATGTCAGGAGTATCCAGTTTGGAACCCTGGGGACAGTACTTGGCACTGCAAACTAGTTGTCCTGTGTGCAACTAGGTATTTCTGAAATTTCAGTCGTGCTTTTACAGGAAAAATGTCACTCAAGGTGTCTGTGTCTAAACAGGGCACTGCCAAACACTTGAGGGGAAACTAATATGTAGACCTTGAAAATTTAAGGATGTAATACTTAGGCAGATATTCTGAAGTTAGAAACAAATCAGGAGTTAGAGTCACAAGTGTCACATCTGAAAGCAAGAAAGTTACCAGTGGTGTATTACAAAGATCAGTTTTGTAACCTGTTCTATTTGGCATCTATTTCTCGGACATACAAGTCCAACATTCCTGGCCTATTTCTTCCACTCACTCACAATTGTTACAACATGGGTTGGACCATGTTAATAACTGATGCAAAGACAATGGTTTTATTTGTGAAACAATAGCATAGTTCATTTTGGTAAACAAAACATTTTCACATAACATGAAGGAGATACATCCCTCCAATCAGAAACTGTCATAAGGGACTTAGGCACTTTTTTAGATAATTTCTTATATTTTCACCATCATGTCTCCACAGTAGTAGGAAAGCCTTCTGTTTGGCTCATCTTATTTCCAAAGGCAGCTCCTCTGGATCCACAGAAGTTTTAATTTCCCTTTAATTATATCTCATCAAACTCATTACTGAATGTACTCTTTTGGCACATATTCCTGTAAACATATCTCTCAACTTGAGAGAACTGAGAGATTCCTAACTAAAAAGATCACTGGCTTCAAAAATCTTAAGTTTATCAAAACAGACTGGCAGTCTTCTCTCTTATAGACTCCTCCAAAGAGGTCTATGTCTAGCCATTCAAGCCATGAATGATCTCAACCATTTTGACTTCCTATTCCTTCACAGAACAAATGATACTTCAAATATCCAGTTAAAGCAAATAAACTTTCAACTACAGATAAATAAGACAAGCTGGAATGATAGAGTCATATCTCAGCTTATCTCTCACCTCTGGAACAAACTTAAACAACATGTCAAAGAGAGTTGTACCCTTGCCATCTTCAAGGTAAACCTAGATAACTGGATGTGCTGCCTCAAAGTTTCCACTAATGTGATTTGTCTTGTCCTTGTTAAGGCTGGAAGGAACTTTTGAATATGAGTAATGGCTAGACTATACTTTTCAATCATCACTTATAATAACATTCATCAGGTGCCGTGCATGTGGCTTTTACCAGACTTCAGACTCTTATCAGAGATCACAATCTTTCTTCAAAAATGTGTCACATGCCACAAGGTACTGAGCTCATGCTACTCTAATCAAACATACAACAAGCTGCTATTGTTTCTCATGTTGTAAATGTACACCACTTTTCTCTACTACCCAGCATGCTTTTTAAATTTATTATTCAGTGGAGAAATATGGGGTGGGATAGTATAGTCACCTGGGGGAGATAAGAATCTTGTGATTTGTGACAGGGTGGCACTGGTCAGCACTCATTGCAATGAGATGGAGTGCACTCATTCACTGTCTCAAGTGATGTAACTAGCACTTCAACCAGTCGAAAGAACTCACTACTCACACCATTTCTTGTCAGAGACAACCTTAAATTCACACACACACACACACACACACACACACACACACACACACACACACACACACACACACCAGAATACTGGACATGCACAATAATCCTAAACCTAACTGTAACATTACTCCAACCTTTAAAAGTATCATTAATCATTGAAATAGCTACACCTAGAAATTATAGTACCCTGCTTACTCAGAGACACAAAGTTGCAAAGTACCAAGAAATTCAAGCAGAAACTACAGCAATATGGGATAAAGGCACCCAGATAGTCCCAGTAGTAGTAGGAGCAGAAGGGCTAATAAAAACGAATTTCCAAGCATATTTTAATCTGCTTCCAGTACATGTAATCCCAAATGAACTGCAGAAGGATGGAATTCTAGGTGCATTGTGGATGTTGAGAAGGACACTCTTGGCAAACATCAAAAACCAAAGTAATACTAATTTCATGAACTCTAATCATACCATCACTCAGGAATGGAGTCCATTCTTGTCACAGTATTAGAAACCTTTTAGAGAAATTAAAAAAAGAGAGCAACCAAAACCAAAATGTCATTGAAAAAACAAGCCAGATATTAACTCTAATCCTCAATTCAGTTGCTCTCCAAATCAGTAAAGCAGTTATACTGACCAAAATGGTACTTCATTTATTATAATATTCAAATACATCAAGTTCACCCTGAAGAACTCAAACTGCTCTTAACAAACCTGTGGACAACTAACGTACTACCATTTATTGGTTATCAAGATTCTTTTCTTCATTTGATCAATATAGTTTTCCCATACAGACCAATACATAATCCATTTGTTTATCTCTAAACCACTTCTCTACTGGCAGTGTGTGACACCATCACATGATGTTTCCCAATGAGTTTTGTTTGTTCGCACAGTGCTAGAACTCACAAGAAACTTGGTGCATATCATATTGATAATTACTAGTTAGAGCTAGTGCTACTGTATTTCTTTATCTCTTTATCTCTGAGTATGAACATAAAAAGAAACAAGTGGTTAAAAGTAGAATCTATAGGCTGGTTTTAAAGTTAACTTTAAAATCAGTCATATGGCAAGAAAGCAACTGGTTCTTTTACTATAAAAAAAACTAGATTTCCATGAAATTCAGTATAGGACCATTACTATTATGATTTATTTACCAACAAAATGTATACTATACTGGAGTTGTACTCCTTGTACAATATAAGAAAGATTATTCATCCAGACATCCTTTATTCCCAGCCTTTAAGCAGGTTTCAGCTCTCTTTGTCAGTAGTTAATCAGTAGTAGATTGCTACTCAATGAGTGTAAAATCAAAGTTGTTTTTGGTAAAATGCTGCAGAGGATTACAATTGAATCCTGTCACTGCACTATTACCATCACAGCTAATTCTTTAGAAACTAGGAAAACTGTATGTAAGCGAATATTATAAGACACCTACTAAAACTTCACAACAATACAGCAACACTTTGTCCAAGCAAAATGTGGCCCCTAACCTTTACATTAATAATAAGCCTCGCCATCACCTCACACTTAACCTCCTACCACTACGCTAACAACTCAAAATGTCAGACTAAATCCCCTACCTGCCTTACCCATTCACAAGACAAACCAGCCTTTTCAGTAATATATCCTTCTATCTACATGTCACATCTTGACCTTGCCATGTTCAAAGTAACCCCACACCAACTAAACAACCACATTTCCTCAAAATATAACACATCAGTAATCAAATGCCTAAAAACTATAACCCAAATAGCATCCAAATCATACTTAGTGGAGACGTGCACCAAAGCCATGGCCCTAAAAACAATAACAACCTCCCTGTTACCAAACAACATTCTAAACTCCCCCAGGAAATCAACAGATCTCCTTATACTCAACATAAACATAAGGAGCATACTGAAAAATATCCCACAGCTACACGCTACCCTGGCCCTCTACTCCCCGAACATAGTCCTTCTAGCAGAGACCTAGCTAAAACCACTAAACAATAATAATGACTTTGTTCCACCTGGTTACATTGTTCTTAGACAAGACAGAATATCCAAAAGAGGTGGAGGCATTGCTCTCCTCTTCAAAAACAACCTGACCATTGAATTGTTAGCCAGCAAACAACCCAAGTTCAATAATGCAATGCAGAAACTGTGTTCACTAGGATGAAAATCAACTAAAAAAAAACATTTACATATAATTGGTACCTATTTACTTCCCAGCAATAACATTAACATAGTAGAATCCATTCTAGACTGGACATCCCAAAAATGTTTCCAAGAAACAATTATACTAGGCGATGTGAATATCGACTGGTCTTCCTGTAACTCACTGCACCCCACTAACCACATTAACCTACACAGTTTCACTCAACTAATCAAAATTACAACACGGGTAGATAAAGCATCAAAAAATTAGTCCATCCTATACTAGATCCTTACTAACAGACCATGCCAATCCTGCCTCTCAGGCTCCCTCCCAGACACTCTCAGTGACCACCTCCCAACCTTTATAATTAGACACCAAGTGAATCCATTAAAATCCTCCACCCTCCAAAAATCCGGTACACAAAAAATGTCAAATACCATGACTTCATATCTGCACTTAATCAATGCAGCTGGAGACCACTGTCATCTCTCCCCCTCGAAAGTGCTATAGACTACTTCAGTAACACTTTCCTAAATATTTTAAATCATCTTGCCCTTCAACGAATTGTCAGAACTAAATCCAACTATGCCCCCTTGCTGACCAGAGATACCTGTTTACTACTAAAACAAAGAGATAAAGCATGGGACTCATGGCGTTAAAATAAAACTCAGACTAATAGAGGGGCTTACCAGGAACTAAGCAACAAAGTGAAAAAACAAATTAGGACAGACCAAAGGAACCACTATATAGCTATTCAAACCAAACACAAAAATAACCCACAAAAATTCTGGGCTGCCATAAATAAAATCCTACAACCAGCAAAGACTAATACTCCACCCCCTAACATTGACACCACCACCAATAACATTACCACCCAATTCAATGAACACTTCACCAAATCCATCCTAGCCCTCACCAGTAATACCACTTCACATCCAAACCTATCTTCCATACTAGCAGACCAAAACCTCATCTCCTTACAGCCTGTCCCAACTAGCACAATATATAAATACCTAAATAAACTTACACCCACAACCCTGGCCACCGACGCATTACCTGCAGGATATCTAAAGATCACAGCCAAAGTCATCTCTTACCCAGTCTCCATGCTCATTAACTGCTCTTTATCAGAACAACGTGTTCTTTCTCTGTGGAAAATTTCACATATAATACCACTCCACAAACGAGGTAACTCTGTGGAACTATCTAATTACCATCCAATTGCCATTCTATTCCCCCTATCTAAAATCCTCAAAAAAATGTATACATTCCCAAATATTACATAATCTCCTCACTAATAAACTACTAACCAACACCCAGCATGGATTCCTCCCCAATCATAGTACTACCACAGCCCTTATTAGCTTTACCAACACAGTAAACCAACATCAAAACAATGGTAACCTAGTATCCACTGTATTCTTAGATCTCTCCAAGGCCTTCAGTACTGTCTCCCATCCCAAACTCCTTTCTGCTCTCTCGGATCCTAATCTCAGCCACACCACACTAGCATGGTTTCAAGACTATCTAACCAACCACCAAAAGCAGTAAAATGGCAAATCTCCTTATCTCCCATCCTACCTATTACCCTAAGGGTCCCCAAGGATCCATTCTTGGACCTGTTTTCAAACTATTCACCAACCAGCTCTACAAAGCTACCCGGCACACCACTCTAGTCCAGTATGCTGATGACTCCACTCTAATCTGCTCCACCCCATCACTCCCTCAATTCCAGGAATTGGCACAAGAGTCCTTTACTGCTGTTGAAACCTGGTTAGCCAAATCTCAACTAATACTTAACCCCAGTAAAACACAGCTAATGATATTCTATCCCACTAGAGCCTTAGACCCCATACCACCATTCACAATATTCTCAGCTAATAACATCCCTATCACACCTGTCCAACACACCAAACTTCTAGGGGTTATTATAGGTCACAACATGAAATGTGATATGCGCATTGCACAGACAATAAAGTCCATAAAAAACTCAGAACCCTATATAGATGCAAAAAGTACCTCACCAGTGACAGTAAAGCCACCATTGCAAGAACCCACAAACTATCCACACTCCTCTGTCTCCCTCATACTCATCAATCTAAACAAAGGACATTTAACAAACTAAACACCTGCTATAATAAAATAGCTAGGTCTGCTACTGATTCACCCTTCAGAACACATCACTGCATAGCAATCAAGCAACTATCCTGGCTAAAATTACCCAACCTGCTCACATATAACCAACTTAACACTAACCCACCAAATTCTATATTATCCCGATAGAGTTCCTGCTGTCCAAGGTCTACTTAATAACTGCTCTAACAAATACCTATTAAGATCGATCAATAAAGTACTGGCTGATATAGGCAAAAGCAACAACAGCTCTGGGGGACTCCTTGTTACATGCATACGTGCATACATACAAATATTTCAAGCAGAGGCATTAATGCCCATCTAGTTTACCAGTATACCAAAACACTTGTTCTCATAATGTGTCCAGGCTGTTTTTAAAAATATCTAAACTAGTATTTGCTTTAATGTAATTAGATAGTCTGTTCCATGCATCGGCTTCTCTGTCAGAGAACAAATTAGTACATTTCTCATTCCTATAGAATCTTCTACATAGGTTGTCTAATGATTTTCTAGTACTTTTTGATAACCCCAAACATTCCCAGAGGTAGCTGTCTCTGAATGCCATATATAGCTGAATAAGAGCTTCTCTTACATGTCTATAAGAGACACTGTACAAGTTCAGATAGTTTAGTCTTTCACAATAACTTAAATTTTCACATCCATGGATGCCCTTGGTATATTTCCGCTGCACTCTTTCCAGTTTACTCATGCTTGTTTTCTTATAGGGTTTCTATATTGTTATTCCATACTCAAGTTTGGGTTTAATGTAACTAACAAACAATGACTTCATTATTTTTGATTTCCTAGACTTTATAAATCTTTTTATACAACCTATAGTTCTATAACTATCATTAACCAACTGTTTGACATGATTAGAAAAACTCATACTTGAATCTACCCATATATCCAGGTCCGTAAACGAGTCTACAGTTTCAATCACTGTGTGCTTTATTATTCACCTTTCAATTTATGAATTTATGTCTCTCAAATCTCATATGCTTAGTTTTGATGTATTTATCAGCATATTATTCTCCTGTGCCCAAATGGTTAATTTAGTCAAGGTGTTTTCTATTTCTGTTGCAAAAGCATGGAATACCATCCCTGTAGATATAAGGACCACTGAAAACAAAAATGATTTTAAAAAAACTCCTCTGGTCCCATTTACATAGTTCTTTGTTATGTAATTGTTCTCACCCTGGGTAGTTTCACTTAGTTAGATCATATCATACTTTAACCTTCTATGAAAGCTTGCAACAACTCCTTTCTATACTCTTAATCAATGTGTGTTTAGTGTACTAGCCACTGATGAATGTAACCAAATAACTGAACAAAATGTCCTTTCAGCTGTATTGTTTATTGAAACACTGTGCTCCTTATAGTATATTTACTTTTTGCTCCTTAGCCTTGAAATTGTACCTTATTAACTTTTTGACTTTGTACTGTATTTCATTAACATGTGTACTGTATTTACTGTATTTGCTTTACTAATCTTTGTGGAGCTTTTCTCCCCTGGCCTTCAGTGAAAATGGGATCCATGCCCAGTTAGACTTTCACGGTAAACAAATGTAAAATAAAACAAATATTACAGCATCCAACACTATGTAGAGAGGCTAGTAAAACAGGGAAACTCACAATCTGGGGTACTGCATTAAACTAAGCACCAGAGTATATCTGAAACAAAAATGACCACTAAGTAAGCCTTTCCAATTACAAATTTAGTTTGTAGGTTCATGGGTAAGTATTAGGCTAGCTTCTTTTGAGGACCATTTTAGGCGCAGGCTTAAATTAATCTATCCCATTTGGTAAAAGATTGGTCTTGCCCATCCCATGTTTAATAGTTATATATTACCCCTGATGAGAATAGCTGTGATCAAACCATAAATAATTTGAGGAGACCCATGCATGTGATAAAGCATTTAGGAACTGCCTGTGTCTATTAGTAGTACAGGGGGTAGTTCTGAGGTAAATTTTCTGTTTCCTATACATAGATCCAAGTTGTGCTTGAAAATAGACAGGGATGAACTTTGTTTCATGTGGATGGGGAGTCTGTTCCAGAACACCGGTATCCTTTATACTCTGTGTTATATATTTGTACTATATTAGGTGATGTATCTGACATTTAGCTTCATAAGGTAGTAACAGTTAATAAACTTAGTCGATCAGGGGTATGATCTTTCCTTCATTCCTGACTGCTGATGACTATATGCAGCATGTCCTTGTGAATATCAGAAAAAAAGAGCCAGTGATTACACCACATGATATATCTATTTCTATATATCTATATCTATCTATATACATATATATATATATATATATATATATATATATATCTATATATATATATATATGGATCCCAATCAGATGATAGAAACTTCATATGACTGAAACTCATTTGACAGAGACCATAAGACTGAAATTTCAAAATACTGAAAAATCACTTGACTGAAACCCATAATACTGAAATCTTACAATGCTAAATTTCAACATACTGAATAGTAAAGTGGACGATACAACACCAGAATAGGTGGGGGGCTATTGGAGTGTGTGCGGGGCATAGCCCCCTCCTCCTACTCTGGTTTTATATTGTCCACTTTACAATTCAGTATGTTGAAATTTAGCATTGTAAGATTTCAGTATGATGGGTTTCAGTCAAGTGATTTTTCAGTATTTTGAAATTTCAGTCTTATGGTCTCAGTCAATCAGTCAAATGGGATTCAGTCAAATGATTTTCTATTATCTGACAGGGATCCAATAAATACATACATATATATATATATATATATATATATATATACACACACACACACACACACACATACACACACACACACACAGTGGATATAAAATGTTTAGAAACCCCTGTTAAAATGCCAGGTTTTTGTGATATAAAAAAATGAGACCACAATAAGTAATTTCAAAACTTTTCCTTCCTTTAATGGTACTGCGGTGGTGGTGCTGCGGTAGCGTTGTTGCCTCACAATAAAGACGTTGTCCTGTTCGATTCTCAGCTAGAGCATCTTCTGTGTGGAGACATGCGTGAATGGGTGTACCTTCGTTGAAGGTTGTGCATCAGGGCCGGCAACTCGGCATGTAAAGTCTGCTGCCAATCATTAGCGGACCGGAGTTCTGCTGTGGTGACACCTAACCGGGAAAAGCCGAAAGACACAACATTGTGACCTATAATCTGTACAATTCAATTGAAAAACAAACAAATCTTTTAGGAGAAAAATATAAAAAATAAAAAATGTACAATACGCTGGTTGCATAAGTCTGCACACCCTTAAACTAATACCTTATTGAAGCACCTTCTGATTTAATTACAACATTTGGTCATCTTGGGTACACACCTGCCATCAGTTAAAGAGACTCTGATTAACCCCAAATAAAGTTCAGCTGTCCTAGTAGGATTTTCCTGATGTTCACTCAGTTGCCTGCTACAGCAAAAAGCCATGGTTCACAGAGAGCTTACAAAGTATCAAAGGGATCTCATTGTTGAAAGGTCTCAGTCAGGAGAATGGTACAAAAAAAATTTCCATAGCATTGGATATACCATGGAACATAGTGAAGACAGTCATCAAAAAGTGGAGAAAATATGGGACAACAGCAATGTTGCAAAGAACTGGATGCCCCTCTAAAATTGATGAAGAGACAAGACAAAAGGCAGTCAGGGAGGCTGCCAAGAGACCTAAAAGAACATTGAAGGAGCTGCAGGAATTTTGGGAAAGTACTGGTTGTGTACTGCATGTGACAACAATCTCCTCTATTCTCCATATATCTGGACTATGGGGTAGGGTTGCAAGGCAGAAGCCTTTTCTTACACAGAAAAACATTCAGGCCCAGGTAAAATTTGCAAAACAATACATCAAGTCTCCCAAATGCATGTGGGAAAATGTGTTATGGTCCAATGAGACCAAGGTTGAACATTATGGCCACAATTCCAATAGGTGCATTTAGCACAAAAACAACACTTTGCATCACCAAAAGAACACCATCCCAATGGTGAAGCATGGTGGCGGCAGTATCATGCTTTGGGGTTGCTTTTCTTCAGCTGGAACTGGGGCTTTAGTCAAAGTGAAGGGAATTATGAACAGTTCCAAATACCAGTCACTTTGGCCCAAAACCTTCAGGCATCTGCTACAAAGCTGAAGATGAAAAGGAATTTTATCTTTCAGCACAATGACCCCAAGCATACATCCAAATCAATAAAAGAATGGCTTCACCAGAAGAAAATTAAAGTTTTGGAATGGCTCAGCCAGAGCCCAGACCTCAATCCAATAGAAAATCTGTGGGGTGACCTGAAGAGGGCTGTGCACAAGAGATGCCCTCGCAATCTGATGGATTTGGAGCACTTATGCAAGGAAGACTGGGCTAATATTGCCAAGTCATGATGTGCCATGCTGATAGACTCCTACCCAAGAAAACTGAATGCTGTAATTAAATCAAAAGGTGCTTCAACGCAGTATTAGTTTAAGGGTATGTACACTTATGCAAACAACGTATTGTATATTTTTTATTTTTTATATTTCTTCCCCTAACAGATTTGTTTGTTTTTCAATTGAATTGTACAGGTTATATGTCACATTGAAGGTGGGAAAAGTTTTGAAATGATTTATTGTGGTCTCATTTTTTACATCACAAAAACTTGGCATTTTAAACAGGGGTGTATAAACTTTTTATATCCACTGTATATATAAATGTGTGTGTGCGTATATATACATATATATTGTGTGTATTTGTGTACATATGTATGTATAAAATCAAATCCACAGTACATCCAGTGCTACCACAAATGTTCCAAACAATCCACACTCAAGCATACATTAAGTGCAAGCATTTTTTACAATACAGCCCAAAACAACACACACACACACACACACACACACACACATACACACACACACACACACACACACACACACACCCTGAAACAGTTTTTTTGCAGGAAAGTAGGCACCCTTAACCCCCCCATACCCTCACATTACACACATTATATATATATATATATATATATATATATATATATATATATATATATATATATATATATATCTACAGTTTACTATCACTTACTTGAAAGTGCTGTCTCTGAAACTGACATGACTGTCACATAAAATGCAGAAAACCATGTAGTCGGCAGTTGAAATGTCGAATGCTGATCTTCGATACTGCATTTCCCATCAAGATATTGCTGTCAACCATTGCAAATGGGAGAGTTACCCTTTCCCACACTGTAGTGTGATCTCATATTTGGAATATATAACTGTCAGCTCTGTGCAGTACAGATCTGGTCCATACTGATTGCTGCTTCATAGGTTCATAAGTTCATAGGTTGGTACTAGGCTATCAGCCCAAGGGCCTATACAAGCCTAGCCATAACAATTCCCTGGCTATTTCTTCCCACACCATTTACTTCTCTGGATCCCTGTCTAGCAGGGCGACAGATGTGATCTCCGGGGTGAATTTTCTTTCTCCCATCCAATTGTCAAGGTTCCTTTTGAAGAGGGCCAAGGAGGTGCTCTGCTTGACATGTATGGGCAGTCTCTTCCAGAGTCTGGGGAGTCTATAGGTCAGGAACCTATCCCTCCAGCATGTTTTGTTTATTGAATGACAAGGTTTAGATTCCTGGAGTGTGTGGCTCTGACAGATTGGGATTTCTTTAAGTGTAGCATGTCCAACAGCTCTGGGTTTGACATGGCCTTGTATGTTAAGCAGAGATCACCTCGTTTGTGTCTAAATGCTGCAGTAAATGTCTTGGCTGAATGACAATGTTTCTGTCTGAATGCTGCAGTAAATGCCTGGGATTAATAAAAATGCTTGTGTTTGAATGCTGCAGTAAATGCCTGGGCTTAATGACAATGTTTGTGTCTGAATACTGCAGTAAATGTCCGCACTTAATGACTATAATTGTGTCAGAATGCTGAGGCAAATGTCTGGACTTAATGACGGTTTGTGTCTGAATGCAGCAGTAAATGTCTGGGCTTAATGACACTGCTTGTTTCTGAATACTGCAGTAAATGTCTGAGGTTAATGACAATGCTTCTGTTTGTATGTTGCAGTACATTTCTGGGCTTAATGACAATGGGCAGGATTCACGAAGGCTTGCACGGAGTGTAAGAGACGTGCAACATTCCATGCAAGCCTCGCGATCCAGGAACAGCCCTAAACTCCGTGTAAGAGACCAGCTAAAACGTCTCTTACATGGACTGGGCGTGGACATGCTAAATACCTTACTTGCATCTGAAAGGTATGCAAATGAGGTATATTAGCGATCCACGAAGCAGAAACCAGTCCGTGTAAGAGACGTTTTAGCTGCAGAAATGTACTCAGTTGACAACTGAGTACGTTTCTGCAAATTCCACAACGGAGCCATGTCAGCTCCAAAAAAAGGTTGCATATGACTCAGGCAGCATGCCAATGGCCAAATATGTGGCCATTGGCAATATAACCCGATGCCAAAATAATAAAATTATAATTTTTTTTTTGGCGATCGCCGATGTTTAAACCCAGCGCAGCCCACAAGCGGGCTGCGCTGTATAAAAACATAAAAAAGAAGGTTATAAACCCACAAATGTGGGTTTCATGCAATACATGGAATGACAATGCAGGGACCATCAGACCAAAAACAACATGGCCACCGTGTAGTGGTTGCTAAGGGGGGAAGCTGAGTCTAAAACATGTAACTAAGCATTAGTAGGCAATCTCATGTAAATGAGGGTACGGATACTGAATCTCCCGGTCACATAGCAAATGAGCACAGTCTGAGTAGTGTAAGAGATACATAAGGGGGAGGAATAGAGTAGGAGATAGGTGACATCACAGGGGGGAATGGTAGAAAGAAATGCAGTTCATTGGAGGCCAGTGTAACATGACAGATGACAGGCACAGATCATGGAAAGGGGTGTGCCACTAGATAAGTCATGGAAAGTCAAGAAATGGAAGGTGTACACTGTTACTTACATCAAAGTTTCTTGCTGGGCGTGCATGCGCACGTGTGCGCACCATGAAGCGCGAGTAGGACAGTGTGCGCACGTGTAAGGCAGTCTGAGCATGTGGGAGCGTGTTGGGAGATGTTTAACACTGTTTGCGCGGGTGTGCGCGCGTGTAGGGCAGGCTGAGCATGTTGGAGGCGATTGGCAGACGTGTAACAGTGTTTTCACGGGTGTACGCGCGTTTTAACCTGAATAAGTAGATTCTGAATGGTGTAAGCATGTGTGCGCGCGTGTAAGCCACTGTGAGCGTGCTTCTGATAGTATGCACTTTGCTCCCCCCAGAGGAAACAGAGAGGAAAAAGGAAGCAACAGAATTAATAGGAAGCTAGCACAAATTCATTGCAGCAATGATCGGCTTTTTAATGATGTATTTATAACTTTATAGTTTAGCAATTCCTAACTTGAGATGGAGTTCTTTAAGGTTGTCATGGTTTTTTCTATAATGTAATAATGCACTTTAGTTTGATTGGTTCCATGTATTTAATTACGTAGTATAAGATACTTTCTTTGTAACCCAGCTGTTGTCTGAAGAAGGCGGGTTATTTGAACCTGCCGAAAGCGCTTACGTGTATTTGTTTTTTAATCTGTGGAGTATTAAACCTGTGTTCCAGCTCTCTTATTGTGTGCGACCCGCTTTTTCAACAGTTTACAGTTTGTTTTTGTTTGGTTTCTTTTTGTTCTCCATGGAGGACGACACCGGAGAGGCTGGTTCACCTCCTTTGTTCACAACACGAGACTTGGGTAACAATGACAGTGACTCACAATATAACCTAACGCAACTTATTGAAGCACTGCTGCACAGAATGGACACCCTAACGCAGAGGGTGGAAGCTATTTCAAGTTCGGCTGACTCAGTGCTGAGACTGCATATTAGCAACCATTCATCTATGGCTGGTTCTAGTGGAGGGAGTATTCCTAATGGACAAGGCTCGCCCCGGACGTTTCCTTCGGAAGCAAGTAACCATGCTACGACGTCCGCGAATTTGCTGCAGCCCTCCCAGTTTACAGCTAGTCAACCTACAAGAGTTCCGGCGACAACACCAGGACTAAATGGAAGGTATGAGCCTGACATCCGTTTATTGGATGCTACACCTTCTTTAAATAACTTTCTTGACAACAATTGTTATTTTATGCCAGACAATACTAATGAAGACAATAATGAGCCTTCCGTTTCCGAGTATAATAACTTGGAAACCAAGATTGATCTTTTAGACACGAAACTGTTTAAATGCAAGAAACTCCAATTGGAGATTTCTTATTTGCAGGAATGCATTAAGAACAAAGTAATTCCTAAAGGCTTACGCCAATGGCGTTTTCCAGCTGGCCTGACTGAAACTTCTGTTTTTTATCAAGAATTGATTGATCTATTTGACAGGCAAGGATTTGAATTTCTACAGGCACTTATTAGTTATTACAACACTGATATTTGCAAGCTAAAAAGCGAACTGGAAGCATTGGAAATGGATATCAAATCCCATGCTGAGTTTGTTAGGTATAAACATGAATATTGCAGAATTTTTGTTAGCATTAATGCTACTATGGAAAAATTAATTGCTAATAAGAAAAGGAAATTAGCAAGAGATATTAAAGATTACGCAAACAAGCGAGCCTATCCTAAATTAACACAGAGTTCAATGAATAATGCCAGTGGTCAACCAGTAATGGAACTTTCCCATGCTCAACCACTTCAGTCTGGTTCAGACAATATTAATAACAATGGTGGTAACAGTAGACCAGTGGTCAGAAGGAGTCCTAGACTTAATGCTAATAACAACATTAGCACTAATCCTCCAGTGGCAGATGGCGATTTGCCCTCTGTATCTAGCGACTATCCTAGTAGTCATATTAATTCTGGCAATCAGGATTTTCAGATGGCGAACAACAACAGGGGCAACAACCGTCCTCGAGCCCAACGACAGAACAACTCGAGGAACAGGAGACGAGGTCGCAGGAGATGATGGATGTAATGAACTTTGGGGTGGACCCTATAGTATACAAGAGTTCAAATGGTGACTTTACGGTGTATAACTACACCGCTTTGCACATTACACAGGACATCATTGATTTTTTAGCTAAGGATTTTTCTTTTGTGCCAGGTCGCAGCATGGACATAAGCAGGCTTATTATTGACCTGAAGGTATTCACACGTAAACTAAACTTACATAGCTTGATGGGTAACAATTCATCTGCTACCAATTTACTTAGAGTATCTAGTTCTTACAACCCACCCTTACATTCCACCTTACAAACATTTGAAAAAATGTGTGAGTTGGACATATGGGCTATTAAGAACCTAATCACACACAGTAAACAGAGAAATCCCTCAAACATCACAATGTTGGAGAATGATTTCATCCAGTTAATAAAAGATTGTCATATCCGTGTGTTGAAACCTGATAAGGGTGGGGGGTTAGCCTTCATGGATCACTTCAAATACGTAGAGTATTTGTCCCAACATCTTGAGTTGCCTGCCTATAAAATTTCCTCTTTGAGTGAAATAAATGGAGCTTATAGAAAAATTAACAACATGCTCAATGATTTGTTTCTGGAAGGGTACATCGATAAGGAAACTTTA
The DNA here is from genome assembly GCF_019279795.1 of Protopterus annectens. NCBI lineage: Eukaryota > Metazoa > Chordata > Ceratodontiformes > Protopteridae > Protopterus > Protopterus annectens. Next base: position 512,660,852 of record NC_056743.1, on the reverse strand, counting down.
AATTACTTGATCATGCCAGCTCCAAAAATTCCAGCATTTTTTGGAACACCAAAATTGCACAAAAGACTCACTTCCCCCCCATTTAGACTTATTATAGATGGTAGAGGGTCCATTACCCAGGCATGTGCAAAATATGTTGACAGTATATTGAAACCTCTGATTAATTCTGAATCTCATATTTGTAAAGATTCATGGTCTTTCCTTAGAAATATTAATACCCTTACATATAATGACAACATGTTGTTTCTTACTGTCGACATCAAAGACCTATATACGGTCATTCCACAAAACATCGGCCTAGCCTGGGTAAGAGAGTTTATGTGTGTAAAAAACGTTGATCACGATACTATAAACTTGATTGAGACCCTGCTGGAAATTGTTCTATCTAATAACTTTTTCATGTTTGAGGGCAGATATTACCTGCAAACCTCAGGTGTCGCTATGGGCTCACCCTGTGGTGGTTCTTTTGCCAATGCAGTACTTGCACATTGGGAGTCCACCTACCTATTCAAGGACGACCTTTTTTCCAAATATGTTTCCTGGTACACTCGGTACCAGGATGACATCTTTTGCATTTGGGAGGGTGACAGAGGGTTGATTCCAATATTCATTGAAAATTTAACAAAATTGACAGACTTTTTAGAATTTACATACAACATTGATGATGCAGAGATTAATTATCTGGACATAGCATTGATCAAAGATAGAGTCAATCAAAGGTTTAAAAGTAGAATATTTAGGAAGCCAACATATTCAAATGCTTTCCTACATTTTTCAAGCAATCACCCTTATCATCAAAAGAAATCTGTTATCAAAGGGCAGATGGTTCGAGCAGCCCGCATGGTCAGTGATTCTTCTGATTTTGCTGCTGAGTGTAGTAAACTCACTGACATGTTTGTTGCAAGGGGTTATCCTCAGTCCCTAGTTTTGAATGTGCTTACTGAAGTAACTAATAAAAGAGAGTTAGGACATTTTTCTCCTTTACTCTCGGGTTGTATGACTAACAACTTAGAGCACATTAATAATACTACACAATCAGAAGTTTGTAACCTTTCGACTCATAACAATGAAAGTGAGAAGTTTAACATCAGTTTCTTACAAACTTTCTGTTTTGATTCTGTCAAAATTAGAGAAGTGGTCAATAAAAATTGGCAAATCATTAAAGAGGATAGATCTCTATGCATTCTTTTAGGTGACTGCCCTAGGATTACATATAGGAGAGGGCAAAATTTGAAATGCATTTTTGAGAGAAAACTAGTTTCTAGGTCTAATCTTTTGGAAATAGATGAATTGCTATGGCAGATTAGAACTAGGGCCCAGGTATTTCCAGGTATTAACGAATGTTTATCTATAAAATGTGTCCTGAAATGGTTATCTTATAATAGGTAAACATTAGGAGGTAATTTTATATCTGAGTAACTGAGCCATTAGGAAAAATGCATTTTACTGGATATACACATACATTTTCATATTGGTCTAAACAACTCTTTGGTATAAATATACATACCTTATGTACATATATATACATGTACATATATTTTTTAGAATATATTGCTTTCATGTGTAGAATATACCATCTATATGACATTTGTTATTCGAATGTATGGTTTATTGACATGTATGCTTTGACACTCCATTATTAGCATATATTCTAGAGTCTCTATTTTGCCTATTTTCCATTATAGTAGGTGGCACAATATGGTTTTCCACTTATCCTAGTTCGATTTTAACATTACAACATGTATTTTCTGCATTTTATAAGTATTATTTTAAATAATTTTTATTTACATACTTAGTAAATATAAGTGATAACAATTTATATAGTTACATTATAAATCATTCCATATGCTCCTGTTGGTTGAACTTTAATAATATGCATATGTTACACCTTGTCTTAGGTTTTTGACAGTTCATCAGCTTTGTTCTGTCATGTGGCAAAGTGATAAGTAAATCATATATACTTTTATTTATAAGTAATTTTAAAATATTCTACATATAATTGTCCGGATTGTAACATGTAAATACCAGCTTTTATTTTAAGCACAAATTCATTGCAGCAATGATCGGCTTTTTAATGATGTATTTATAACTTTATAGTTTAGCAATTCCTAACTTGAGATGGAGTTCTTTAAGGTTGTCATGGTTTTTTCTATAATGTAATAATGCACTTTAGTTTGATTGGTTCCATGTATTTAATTACGTAGTATAAGATACTTTCTTTGTAACCCAGCTGTTGTCTGAAGAAGGCGGGTTATTTGAACCTGCCGAAAGCGCTTACGTGTATTTGTTTTTTAATCTGTGGAGTATTAAACCTGTGTTCCAGCTCTCTTATTGCGTGCGACCCGCTTTTTCAACAGTTTAAAGCTAGCAGGGATAACTGCTGAAGCTAGCAGGTGAAAACAATTAGAAGCAGGCAATTACACAGGCAGAATAGTAGCCCAGCCCAGCACTTAAAACTCTGCAAACAGTAGTGCAGGATGTTTCCCTTAAGAGACACTGCAAGACAGGAGTAAGCTAATAGAAGTGAAAACTGAAAAAGCTTCACTCAGAGCAGAAATGTTAGGGGCTGCCATAGCTGTCATAATGAGACATAGGCGACTTGCTGAGGGTGGTGACAATGCAGATGGTGCCAGACAGCCCACAGTGAGGAGACGGAGAAGAGTGTACAGGCCCAGGGTCACCTACCACGGGTTACATGAGCTGGAGATAGTAGAGCGCTATAGAGTGGACAGAGATCTCCTGCAGCAAATTGTTGATCTGTGCAGGCCACACCTCACACACAGAACCAACAGAGGGGAACCCATCCCAGTGGAAACCAAGGTATGTGTTGGCCTAAGAATACTAGCAACAGGTACCTTCCAGAGACCAACTGGCGATATAATGGGGATATCACAGGCATCAGCCTCCAGGGTACTGCACCAGTTCCTGGATGCCATGTCAGCACATGTCGGTGATCATGTATATTTCCCCAATGCCCGTGAGGTATTGGCCAGCAATATGCGTCTCTTCCAGCAAATAGCAGAATACCCTGAGGTACTGGGTGCAATAGACTGCACGCACATACGCATCAAAGCACCAGCCGGTGAGCGGGGTAGGGCCTACATTAACTGCAAGGGCTTCCCCTCCATCAACTGCCAGGTCGTGTGTGATGCCCAGGGCATAATAATGAATGTGTGTGCTGGCTGCTCTGGAAGTTACCACGATTCCCACATCTGGCATTTGACGCAGCTGTACCAGACATTTGCCAATGGGGACATCCCACACGGACACCTAGTGGGGGATGCAGGTTATGCACTGGAGCCGTTGCTGATGACACCCATCAGAAACGCACACACACCTGAACAGGAATGCCATAATGAGGCACACGCACAAACACGTAATGTAATAGAGCGTGTGTTTGGGCTGCTCAAGTCACGGTTCCGGCGTCTGGACACATCTGGTGGAGCCTTGCAGTACACACCAACTACATGTACCCAAATTGTCATGGTATGTGCTATGCTACATAATATGATCTTGCGAAAACAGCTGCAGCAGGACCAGCATAGGGCCGGGCCAAACAGCCCCCCACCATTGCCAAGGCCATCACAGGCAGAGCGTGACTCGGAGGAGGAACAACCTGAGCCTGCCCCAGTAGGCAGAAGGAGGCGTGCCCAGTATGCCCTGGCCTTGGCAAAGAGGCAACGCATAGCACATACACTGGCTCAGTAGGAACCCTGGGAATGATACCCCCTCTGACTCACTCAAATAATAACATGGATGCCTAAAATTACATGGCCTGCTCACAAACATGTACAGGGAAGTGTAATATGCACATCCGACAGAGGCAGCCCTGCAGCACCACCTGAGGCATGAATGCTATGTGTTAAGTAATGTAACACCATGTACCAAATGCACACCTGAGCACCCTGACTAACATCCACCCTCACCAAGCATGAAGCCACAAAATGACGATGGCATGATCAAGTGCAATAACTGGCTGAAGTAATGCAGTGAGTCAAAGGGGAGCCAATGTGTTTCAGGCTGGGAAGACATGTGGAGCTTGACATGATGCACCACCTGCTAGGGGTGGCATGCACCTATCATGCCATGCCCCATGGATACCGGCAAAGGCTGTCAGTACCCACAGCATGCCCTGAATATGTAAGTCTCAAAACACAAACCCACCTTCATAGGTTCTACAAGGGATAGGAACCTAGATGTAATGCTACCCAATGATAGATGTATAAACAGCAAGATGTGTGAAGTGTAAAACACACAGTGTGGAGAATGTAGATACCAGTCCTGTAATAGAGAACTGGGTCAAGGCTCACATCAGCACCCTAACGCTACCAGGTCACACCTCATACTGTGCTGTACAGCTGCAAAACATGGAACAAGCTACAAAAGGAGGGTGACTAGCAAGAAATGGCAAGGATAACCACACCCGCATGTTGGTACCACAACAAGAAGCAGCATGGATTAGCCATGGTCAAATACCAATGGCTAAAACCGCCTCCCAGTATATAGCCTGCTGCAGACTACTGTCCTAATACCAGGAACTGCACCTGGCCTATGTCGGAATACATGAATATATCAAGCCCCCCAAACCACATTATATTGCTTGACTGAAAATACCCAGACATACACCGGTAGTATTGTACTAGCACCAACACAGTAGGAGAAAATTACCCAGATTCCATAAACCAAAATGCCCAGGAACAATGTACCACTCCCACAAGAGGGGTAAGCATACTGGATGTGATAATCAGCAACATGTGTACTGGATGGCAAGATGAGAAGTGTACCCCTCACTGGTAAGACCAGACCATAGATTAATCACACTGGATATACACATCCTGACCCCAGTCCCTGGCCAGAATACCACAGTGAAAAACATGTGTAAAGCATAGGTTGCAGCCCTCAAAACCGATGTTGAATCCACAAAAGGCCCTGTGCAAGTGCAGAATATGGGACACACCACAGAACATGTTATACAGGCATTCCATGAACACAGCCAGGAATGCTTGGAGTATGCAATCACAAATAACAACACACAATGCCATACACGCAGGCATCTGGCATGCTGGCCTCCTGCCATTACCAAACCATGCAAGAGAATGAGGAAGCTACCACATGATAGAGCAAACATAAAAAGGGAAGTAATCACTGACCAGTAGTATGGCAACAACATATGTCCACACATACAATCCACTAAGTCCAGCCACAACAAGTAGAATCTGTGAATCCAGAGGCAATGTGACACCAGTACCAAGTACACAGACAACCACAACACCCCCCAATAAATACAAATATATGTGATAGATGCATCCATGTATCCAAACCAGAGATTGAGCTCCACCAACTCAGTACTGTCAAAACTAGTCAGGAGGAGAAGGTAACCACATACACCACAAACCCAGTCCCACATAGACCTACCACAACTGTAAACCAAACAGATAAACACAGACAAATATTCCTGGAGGCCTTAATTACAAACACACCACACCAACAGAAGCCTCCAAAGTAGATCACAAGCAACCACAACCTTCAAACATAGCACATGCAGCGAATAGTGCATAAAGCTGGTGTGCCAAACAGTCACAGGCCAGAAGGAGAAACAACATGCCTGATACAGTCGTAATAGGTGTCTGTATAGGCAGACACACTGCTGTCCCACTCACCAGACTGAAAAGGGAAAGGGTAGAGTAAGCTGCTTGTAGGCTGCCACAAAATGCCACATAACACAAGTACGCAGGTCACCCCAAAGCAAGCAGAAATATGATGCACTCAGTGTCCATGCTGGTGTGAATTACCTGAGATGTACCTCCCTGGTCAACATCAAAAGAGACATGGATGGTCCCTCTGAGTATATACCCCAGGGCGGGATGACACTGGCTGTGGGCAGCATCCAACCCTCACCAAGAATGATGCCACAGTACAAACACAGAATGCTCATGTTTAACAGCTGGCACAGTTACAGCTGTCAGTCCAAGAGGGTGTAATGTGTGTCTGCTTGAGATGTCAAGCATGACAAGCCATGCTGCTGTTCCAGGGATGGCTTGCAGCTGTTACCCGTGTGCGTCTGGATACTGGATAAGGCCTTTGCCGCCTCCACAGAGCCGTATGTAGGCAAGGCCAAAAAGACTACCCACCACCCTAGAAAACATAAGTGGTAGGAAACATAAGGGTAATGCTGACCAATGCCAGATGTGTAAACTGCAATATGCATGCCCTGAGGCACTTCCCATTATGGAGAACATTGATGTCTGTGCAGTGACAGAAGCCTGCTGCAAGCCTAGTGATAGCACACCAGCACTACTAGGTTATACCACATATCATGTGTTATGGCCCCAACACCTGCACCAAAACATCAAAGGAGGGGGAGTATCCATATGCAGCACAGACACCCATATTGCCAGGTAACTGACAATGCACAAAGCAGCAGACACCACCCATGTGCACATAACTGTAGTCAAAACTGCTGTACAGTCTGTAGCATGCGACAGACCACACTCCCACACACAAGAACTCCACCCAGACATCCGAAGACACTGGACAGTATGAATGTCCCACCAAATATCAGACAATGTACACGCAAATTACCACATAGTTGTCAAACCATTATGTATCAAGGAGTAATCATGGACCTAGGGACACAGGTCGACATTAATCTGTCATGTGACACCCACAATGCCAATGTGGCTATGAAAACTGTCGATACTGGACACCGTATCATGAAAGGATTCACATCAACATCAACAGAGGTCACTGTGCCACTGTACTGTTCCCTTATCAGACCCATAATCTAGTACAATGACTCATATGGGATGTACCGTACGTGACACCTGCAGCGGTTCGGAAGACCTCATAGTTACCCCACCAACAGGATAAAGGGTGTGAAATATATGTCATATGCTGCCTGGCTGTAGACACCCCAGCTGACTGCAGTCACACACTGCCTACACAGAGGCATTGCATGTCTGTTGTACAAGGCCATGTCCAACACAGGAGTAATGGACATGCTACACCACAGGAAATCAAAGCCATTGGAGCTGTGAGAGTCACAGATGTCACCCTCAACACATAATGAAATAAGATGTGCTGGAGGGACAGATACATAACCCATAGGCTCCCCACACCCAGAAGCAGGATCCCAATCCATGGTAGGCAGAGCCCCTCACTGACACCCCTCAACAGGAATATTGCCAAGTGGATGGATGACCGTACATGTATACTGGGGGTCCTCACTGTGTCACGATCATACAGAGGCACAGTGAAGAACCTCATAAATGGCCATAATTGAACATAGCAAGGGGTGGCGAAAGACACACACACACTCTGGCTAGGCTTACTAATGGCCTAGGGTGTATAGCCTAGTATGAACCCATGAACCTATGAAGATACAAAACGTACAGGTCACTAAGGATAATCACAAGGCTTACCCAACTGATGGTAGGAACCATGTTGGGCATCCACAGATATGCTCCGAATCACACAGATATTACAAACAACATACCAAACACACACACATATTGCTAACATACAACCTGTCAGGTGTAGTGCAAACACCCGAGTGCAAAATACCTATCCCAGCAGACTGATGGTCCCCTGACATTGCAGATGCTGAGGTAACAGCCATCATCTGCAAAGCAGAACACACAGCAGCAAAGGTATGTGATGGTGTCCTGTGCTGAGGCCAACATGGACTCCAAGAATAATGGAATGCCAAATCACACTACTGCCCAATGTCAGCCTTACCACAGGATATGTACCCAAAGAGCAGTGTACAACAACAGTGGTCCATCACAACAAAGGTGTTGCCTGAATGGATACTCCAAACTACCACCCCAGGATCCTGACAAGCTTGTTCTGCACAGCTATGGAAAGGATCAGTATGTACCGCAGACAGAAGGCTATTGTGGACCTACTGATACTGGACCCTACACAGTGTGGCTATTGTAACTGCAGAACCTGCCCCTAAACATGTCTGACCCATTTGAAGCAGTCATTAAGGTCATTGATGAGGGCAATGTGGTCCACACAGTGTAGCTGGACCGTGCACATGCTTCTAGACAATACCGTACAGTTCAGTATGGATATGTTCACCAGCTTAAATATATACCCCTATGTCAGTGGAGGGGTTGCAAACCAGACCAAGGACAGAACTGACATGGTCAGACATGCCGCATCCATGTCAGACTACAAAGCAGATATGAGTGGCATCCCACAAGGCCTGATCTTGCCCCCCCCCCCGTTCTGCATATATGTCCCATAGGTATAGGTCAACATGGAAGGACTGTGACTGAGCATGTATGCAGAGGAGTACAAACAGCCCACCATATCCGACCCCCAGCTGACACAAGCAACCCACAAAAGGGCCACCTACAAACAGACAACTGTAGCCATAGCCATGTCAGCAAGCTAATTGCAGAACTGTGTATAGACAACCACTGTGGATATACAGTAAGTGCCCACAAATTACCACACAGGTGTTAACCTATGAGGTACCTAACATGTAATGTGAGACCTGGGTACAAAAGGTGATAAATATCCTGCACTGGACAAACATGTGGCTGTAGTGTTCGCAGAAACATGTACCATATACCCACCCAAACATGAAGGTTGGCAGATGTAGATAAGGGGAACTCACTGTGGCTCTGCAGCCATCCTCCATCAGAGTCACAACTGACTACAATAGCCCCTGTGGGATATACTGCAGCAGACACCTCCATCAACTGTAAAGTCCACAACAGTACCCCACCAGGGGTAGCAAAGAGCATGAACAGATGCCATGTGTTGCCTGAGTAAACAAACTGCAGCCCCACACACCACCATCCTTCCCAACTACAGGCAAGCTGTGCCTGATGTATGAAGCCATGTCCAACCTGGAATGAATGAACATGTTACACCTTGTACAATCTGAATGGCAGTGAGCTATGCACATGAGAGACCTGAACCCCAGCACTGACATACATAGGACAAGCTGTACAGAAAGATCCATAACACAGAAGGCACCCCCACTCTTCAATAAAGTCCTGGTACAGGTCAGCCAGAGAGCCACATATCGACACCCCTCAAGAGGCATCCTGATGAGTGTATGGGAGATGGTAGGCTAACCCTGGGTATCACTGTTATGTCAGAGGTAGACAGAGGCACAGTATACTAACCATGACATATGTCATGGCAAACTCCAGTTACAATGTGTGTTGAAGGACAAACACACCCTGTGACTAGCATCAGAAATGGCCTAGGGAATATCGCTAGTGTTTGCCAATGTCCACCCATGTTGTGGAATACACTAGCAATGTTAGACGAGCCTGGTGTAGGTAGTCCATATCTGAACATATTTCAACATGGTCATATGTGCACAACTGGCCCCTACACAGTCTGTTGTGCTCACTATGAAGATGTCAAGCAGTCATATGACTAAAGCCCAGGATACTGTCCACCACAGTGAAAGTACTGAACCAGTACACTATACGGTACTACAGTGTTAGGTCATTATGAAAGTATGTTGAGAACTGTCTGCAAAGTATCCCATGCAATCCCTGCAGGCACAGTATAATCCCTGTTGTGGCAGACACGAAGCAGTTGGCCAGTTAGTACACAATATGACACCCAACACACAACCATAAACGTGTGATATTGTTGAAGTTCACACACACCCAAATATGTGGTGGACTTCAGAGTGCAACATATGGAAAGCTCACACTGGGCATGCTCGCACACTTTGATAAATGAGGCATATGTCAGACAACATGCCATGGAAAGGCTGAACTGGGCATACTCACACACTTAGGCCATATCTCCATTTAGCAGTTGGCCACACATATCTGGTATTTGTACGTGTCAGTCCAGGAACCAACCACAACACAGCAATCAGCCCAGTGCACACAGTAAATGACCACAGAGACATAAGTGATATAGTGGATCGCCGTCATATGCAAACATCTTCCACAGATACACAAGTTGGTCATAGGAACAGGGAATGATATGGCAATAAAGACCTGCAAACAGTAGAACAGCACAACAAATATTGTGCATCCGACAATTGAACATATGGGTGTAGAGGTCAATACTAGGCTTCTTGCCCTAGGGAATGACAGCTCAGCCAGAGTGTGCTTGGCATCTGCATCCCCAGGATAGTAGGCTACTGTGCCACTGTAAAGTAGGTCACAGAAGGCAACATGTGAGGCTAGTGAGCTGTGCCTCTGTCAAGCAGGGGCACCGTGGAGGTCTCAGGGATTAAATGTGCTAAGCCACAGCCATGTTGTCGGTGTGTGCTGTGAGAGGGTTGCTGAGGATCTCTGACAGTAGGTGTCCGTTAATAACAGACTGAGGGGAGCCCTATCTGCATTCTCTGGACGATTCCACTGTCAACACTGTGTTGTAATGAGTATGTGTGAATGAAGTGCCGTGCCGGAACTGTCCACAGATGTCCTCCCTCTGTGGGCTACAGCTCTGCAATGTATTAGGTCACTCTGTCTGTTGTACGGTGCATATATGGCTGGTGTACAGCTGACAGGTGTCTTGTTGTGGAGCAGTCATGGGTATATGTGGGATAGCGTGACCAATGCAAACTGTACACATGCTCATAGAATGCAATTGTCAAGGATTATGCTGAGTGGCCAGTATAGTCCTCCAGCATGGGTCCTCTGAAGTCGTCCACCCCAGTCTACACAAGTGTAGAGTCTGCTTGTGCTAAACACAGTTTGTGTGCAGTGACAACCTTGCCTGGGGTTGGAGATGGGATATGGATGTCCAGGGAAAGGTGGGTATGGTCAGATATCAACAATGGTGGTCTACCTCTGGTGTGGAACAATGAGTACCCACGTTGTAGATGGACAGGTGCAATATGTATTAACCCATGTGGCTGTGGTGTGTGGTTCTGCCATAGCACATGGACCCACAAATTGTAGTGGCTGTAGGGTAAAGTGGTAGAGGCCTGAGTAGTTCTCACACACAATATGCCTGTACCTGATGTTAACAACTGGAATGGTGTATGTGAACACCTGCATATCCTGGCACTGTTCCCAGGGAAGCTAAGTGTGTGTCCTGGATGTGGGTGTGGTGTTCTGTACTGGTTGTGTTGTGTGTTACAGGTCCTGTGGTCCCAAAGCATGGTATAGAACATAACCTGCCAGTGCGATGTGCATATCTGACCCTGACGTAGGTGGCTGCAAATGCATATATATGCTATCCCCCACCTGACAGGTAGTACTACATCTACATACCTCTGTAGAAATAAAGATGTCAGCACCCTATAAATACTACAGGTGCAAAACAGGTGCCCAGTATTTCAGATAGTGCGCTCTGCAAATGCGTCTCCCTCAAGTGTCATAATATAGTTAGGTAGTGGTTCGAATCCTGCAAATGCTGAGTGTGACTGAGGTTTGTGTGTGTACAAGGCTGTGAGAGGGAAATGTCCCTTTTGGCAACTGGGAAAACACACTACAGGATGCACATTCCCCTTTCTAAACACTGATGATGTCAGCACCCTATAAGTACAGCAGGAGAAGGGAAGCTTCCCAGTAATGCGAATAGCGTGCTCTGCTAATGCATCCGTTTCAAGTGCCATAACATAGGTAGTGGTTTGAATCTTGCAAGTGTGTGTGTTTGGATGAGGGGGGTTAGTGTGGGTGCAATTTTGTGTGAGGGAAATGTCCCTTTTGGCAACAGGGAGAACACACTACAGGATGCACACTCCCCTTTCTAAACACAGATGATGTCAGCACCCTATAAGTACAGCAGGAGAAGGGAAGCCTCCGCGAATGCATCCGTCTCAAGTATCATAACATAGTTAGGTAGTGGTCTGAATCCTGCAAATGATAAGTGTGTGTGTTTGGATGAGGGGGTTTAGTGTCTGTTTGAGGGAAATGTCCCTTTTGGCAACTGGGAGAACACACTACAGGATGCACACTCCCCTTTCTAAACACAGATGATGTCAGCACCCTATAAGTACAGCAGGAGAAAGGAAGCCTCCCAGTAATGCAAATAGCACACTCTGCTAATGTGTCTGTCTTGAGTGTCATAACATAGTTAGGTAGTGGTTTGAATCCTGCAAATGGCAAGTGTGTGTGTTTGGGTGAGGGGGTTTTGTGTGAGGGAAATGTCCATTTTGGCAACTGGGAGAACACACTACAGGATGCACACTCCCCTTTCTAAACATAGATGATGTCAGCACCCTATAAGTAAAGCAGGAGAAGGGAAGCTTTTCAATAATGCGAATAGCGCACTCTGCTAATGCATCTGTCTGGGGTGTCATAACATAGTGAGGTAGTGGTTTGAATCCAACCAGTGTGTGTGTTTGGATGAGGGGGGATAGTGTGTGTGCAATTTTGTGTGAGGGAAATGTCCCTTTTGGCAACTGGGAGAACACACTACAGGATGCACACTCCCCTTTCTAAACACAGATGATGTCAGCACCCTATAAGTACAGCAGGAGAAAGAGAACCTCCCAGTAATGCGAATAGTACGCTCCACTAATGCGTCCGTCTTGAGTGTCATAACCTTGTTAGGTAGTGGTCTGAATCCTGAAAATGGCAAGTGTGTGTGTTTGGATAATGGGGGTTAGTGTGTGTGCAATTTTGAGTGAGGGAAATGTCCCTTTTGGCAACTGGGAGAACACACTACAGGATGCACACTCCCCTTTCTAAACACAGATGATGTCAGCACCCTATAAGTGCAGCAGGAGAAGGGGAGCCTCCCAGTAATGCGAATAACACGTTCTGCTAATGTGTCCATCTCGAGTGTCAGAACATAGTTAGGTAGTGGTTTGAATCCTGCAAGTGTGTGTGTTTGGATGAGGGGAATAGTGTGTGTGCAATTTTGTGTGAGGGAAATGTCCCTTTTGGCAAATGGGAGAACAAACTACAGGATGCACATTCCCCTTTCTAAACACAGATGGTATCAGCACCCTATAAGTACAGCAGAAGAAGGAACGCCTCCCCATAATGCGAATAGCGCACTCTGCTAATGCGTTTCTCCCGAGTATCGTTAGGTAGGAGTTTGAAACCTGTAAATGACATGTGTGTGTGTTTGGAGGTGGGGAGTTTGTGTGTGTGTATTTCCGTATGAAAAACATGTTAATTTTGGCAATCAGGAGATCACACTACCTGATGCACATTACCCTTTCAAAATACTGATGTTGTCAGCACCCATTAAGTACAGCCAGAGAAGAGGAACTATCTAGTAAACCGAATAGAGAGCTTTGCTAATGCGTCTCTCTCACGTGTCATGACTTAGGTAGGGGAATAAATCCTACAAGTGTGCGTGTGTGTGGGGGTACTAGGGTGTGTGTAAATGCAAGTGTGAGAGAACAGATCCTTTTGGCAAATACTACAATACACCAGATGCTGCATTCTCCCCCAGTAAACACAGGGGATGTCACCACACTATCAGCAGAGCCAAACAGGGCTAGTTGGCTAGTAATGCCAATAGTGCGCTCTGCTACTGTGTCGATTACCATTGTCAGAGTACAGATAGGTATGTTTTGGTAACCCACAACTGCCACGTGTGGTTGTGTCACACAGTATGACCTTGTGTGGGTCTTTGTACATAACAATGCATGCCATTGCCTAAACCAGCAATGGCATTGCACATGTATGTGTGTGACACATACACATAAATACCTGTGACCTGCAGTAGTTACCATGTCTGACACATGCCTCAAGTGGATAAATGGTATTTGCAATGTATACCAATATGACTGTGTCTTACTGTGCAGGGTCCGCATGTGGTATGTCTCTATACAGTGTGGGTGTATATGGTGAAATACCTACAGCAGGGGATACACATCTGGTCTGGGCCATATAGTGTACATGTAGTCGATGTACAGGTGCTGCATGTTCCCACCTGTTGTGGTAGTGGTAACATGTCATTCAACTGCAATTCAGTGACCACATGCTGTGAACCCTTCAACTAGTGTGTTGTAGCTACAGTAATGCTCACGCACAATGTTTGGCTGGATGCAGTCCAGCCATATAAACATAGTTCTTGAGACTGTCATATTGCCAGTGTTGTTATGGAGGATAGGTGGTCTTCCTGTGTATGGGAGGGTTGTGTGTGCCAGGCTATGAACCAGATGGCAGTCCGACACACTGTTAGCTGCACATGATTAGGCCCTGATGCTTTGTGCTGTGCCAACAACCTGGAGGTGTGTGTATCTGTGGTACCTTGGGATACCACCCCCCTCTCCATGTGTGTTACATGTGTAGGGGATGACAGGCATGGTATGGGGCATAACCTGTCAGTGATGGGTAACACCTGTGAGCCATGAATCAGGAATCTGGTACTGCACAGACATTGCAGTTCACCATGCTGAGGACAGTGTCTGGTGCATGCATCTTCAGGTGTATACTGCTGTTGTTGTGTAGCAGCACTGTTAGTGTCCTAACCTGTGTGATACCCATGGAGGTGGCTATGTAAACCATGTCCTGCAGCATAAGGCAGTATGTGTGTACCAAGGAGCTTTGCCATTATACATCGGGCCATGGGTGTCACGTGCAAGATGACCCTTGCACATCATTGTGGCTTCCCTAGCATGTAAGCACACATTGACAGCCAGCAGATACCCTATGAATGACAGTGGAGACTGAGCATAATGTAGACATACAACACCCTTCCCACATATAGTGGTAGCATACCTGGTGAGGGTATGTTGGCAACCAAGATCAGGCTCATACTGGCCTGTGCCACATGCTGAGAGATCCATTCTATGTTCCCTATCATGTAGTCCAGGGAGGTATGTCTCAGGCAGCCATACTGGCATGGTCAATGAGTGAGTCATATGTGTCCATGCCTCTGACTGACCTGTATGCATGTGTTCTGTGGTGGACCATAGTGCCCCTGAGGCATATCACTGTGACCTTCACCAGATACAGCCTGTTGAGCGGGACCCCAGTGCAGCACACAAGACAAGTACCTGACACGTCTGTAGCAGGTGTGTTGTGTAGCCCTACAGGCTCTGAGTGTGTGGCACAGGGGATGTGTGTGCCATGTGTGGCATGTGCTCTGTTCCGATGGAACATATGCCTGTGTGCCAGCTGTGGAGGTGTGTGATGCTCAGGCAGGATACTATTCTGAATCCCCACGTATGCCCCAGTGTGTTCAGCATGCTGTCAGTGCATGTCAATGTCTGACTTGTATTGTAGTCACTGTAATATATTTTATTTATTTATTTATTTATTTATTTATTTATTTATTTATTTATCCTACATTTGTTGACCGGGATAGTCCAACTGGATGCATGTCCATTTCCAGGGGAGGCCCGGGGAGAAAAGCTACGAGGGTAATCAGATACAGCATTACATAATACCAGCATTACATATTACAAACAGATTATTTACAGAGATTACATAAGTAAGCAAGTTAAACATGTTCCACAGGTTAATGTTAGTCCTGAGCACAAGTCAGGATTAAATTAAATTACACAGTAAACTGGTTCACAGATTTTACACATTTGAGTTAGCCAGGCTTGATACATTGACATAGCCAGTTAAGTGACAAATGTTGTTTGAGTCTAGTGTTAAATTGACCTAAGGTGGAAAGTCGGGTAACATCAGCTGGAAGTGAGTTCCAGGATCTACTTACAGAGTTTGCAAAGAGAGAATCACCAGCTGTGTTATTAAATTTGCTAGTCTGAATTAGTAGTTTGTTAGAGGATCGAAGCGGTCTAGGATTGCTATAGGGGGTGATAATATTTGAAGTGCAGGAGTATTGTCTGGATTATAGAGGATTTTATAGGCCATAATCAGTTGGTTATACTGTATTAGGCTGGCTATTGCAAGCCAACCAAGCTGATTTAGATTGATGCAATGATGTGTCCTAAAAGGCAGCCCAGTGGCAAACCTGGCAATGTGGTTGTAGCAAATTGAGTGTTTGTTAAGGACAGTCTTGTTCATATTCGAGGGTAGAGGGGATGCATACAGAAGGGTTGAAACAAGGTGTGAGCGAGCTATGGCACCTTTAGCTGGAGGGTCTAGGAAGGCTTTAATTCTATAAAGTGACCCTAGTTTTCTATTGATGGCTTTGATAATTTGGTTAACATGTAGGTCACATTTGAGATTATTGTCTATGATGACACCTAATAGTTTAGTAGATGGGTCAGGGGAGATTATTGTGCCATCAGTTGATGTTATGGTAACGGTGAAAGCGGTAGACCTACGTGTTGGTGAAATAACAGCAGTTTAGTTTATTTGGGATTTAGGATCAGACGATGTTCAGAAAGCCAGTTTTCTATTGTATTAAAGGTGGTCTGGGTAGCTGACCATAACTCTACTGGAGATGTGGCTGAGCAGATCAGAGTAGAGTCTTCAGCATATTGGATACAGATGACTTTTGGGATGACAGTATAAAGGTCGTTAATGAAGATGGAGAACAGCAAGGGCCCTAGTATAGAGCCTTGCGGTACTCTGAGGGTGTTAGGTAGAAGGTTAGACAGTCTGTTCTGCCAGAGGCCAACCTGCTGTCGACCATGCAGGTAGGATTGAAACCATTGGAAGGCTCCAGTATCTAGACAGAATGTTTGCAGGGTGTGGATTACAAGTTGGTGATCAACCATATCGTATGCCTTGGAAAGATCCAAAAAGAGGGCTGAGGATATATAATTAGTGTTGCAAGTATGGTTTATGGTGTTAGTAAAGGCTAGGAGGCCTGAAGTAGTGCTGTGATGAGGACGGAAGCCATGCTGAGTGTCTGCCATAAGGCGATTTTGGATTAGGTGGTGCATGAATTGTCTATGACTACAGTTTCCATAATCTTTGCAAGTGGAGAGAGTATAGCTATTGGCCTATAATTGGAGAATTCAGTAGAGCTGCCTCCTTTGTGAAGTGGGATTACATATGACATTTTCCAGATGGTGGGAAATTTAGATTCTACCATGGTTCGTTTGATTACCTTTGAGATGGGGTAAGCAATAGCATCATCTGATTTTGATAGGTACTCGACAGGGAGTTGATCAGCAGAAAGTGTAGTGGGTTTCACTGTTTCAATCAAGGTACGGAGAAGTGAAGTGGGACTGGTTGGCAGCTGAACGCAAGTAGGTTTCTAGGGGTGCTACTTTCAGGACCAGGGGAGCTAGGAGGTATATGGCTAGCTAGGGCCTGAAATGTCTCAGTAAAGAATTGGTCAAAACTATCAGGAACATCTTCAGGGGTATTATCAATAGTAGCAGCAGGGATTGGGGTTGACGTTTGTCCAAGATGTAGTATATATGACATGCCACCTGACAGGGTATGGCATTACTGGGTTCAGAGAGCCCAGTTCCCAGATTGGCTGTGTGGTGGCATCCCACACATGTGTTGTACATTCCTGGCCAAGGGTGATGGCTGACTGCATACATGTGGCAGCTGTGACATTGACACATGACTCACATAAACCACAACTGGACCATAGAGGTGATTCACAGGTTACCTTTGCACATGCTACCCTAGTAGTGTGATTGCCATGGTGAGTACCAACACATAGGCCCAATGGGGAACAACATACTGAAGGTGTATATGTGTGGGTGTACCGCTACTGTTTCATAGCACTGGCATATATGACTGCACACGTGGGTAAATGCCAGGTAAGACATGTGCAATGTGTCACAGGCAACGTACATGTGTACAGGACAGACAGTGACGTTCTGTCATGTGTAAAGTTGACATACGTATCGTACGCTATGCAGATGTCACTAGGAGTCTACAGAAGCACTGTAACTCTGCATTGCAGGTGTAAGCAGTGTTCCAGGGAACCCCAAACGAACATGCATGCAAACAAAGCTACAGTAAACAGGGCTGGATGTAGTGCATTGTACAACAAAGAAGGGGTAACAATAACAGTAAGTAACAATGCAAATATGTAGGCACTATCAACATGTACCCAGGAATACACAGCGCAGATGCCCATGGTAGAACTGATATTATGTCATAGTTATTTGTGATTTGGATTACATTGGTACTGCACACATATCTACATGCATGAACATCCACATGGCATAGTCGTTGTGGGCAACTTGACACCATTACTGTACATGTCCACCATTGCATATCATTACTTGTGTTAGCTTTCCCCCTGTGCTACCCATGTATGCGGCTATCTGTTGACAACCTTACCACTGGCATGCAATTATGTGCAGCTGTTATACTTTGGTATGTACTATGGGTGCAGATAACAATTCAGGACATTCATACAGTTACTGCAGCAGGCATGCTGGGATAAACACACAGTCATAGCAGCACACTGTACTGTTACCAACATGATACTACTAATACACTTCTATGTAGTCACCCTGTGCATCAGCAACGTGTTTACCTGTTCCCGCAATGATGTTGGAGATTGCAGGAGGTGGCACAGTGTCATCATATGCACAGGGTGTGGATTAGGTATGCCTGAGTCAGCCACTGATACCACCAATTGACATGTGTGTGTATGTGTGTTGGTGAGGGGCAGCAGTACAGGGTGGGGCAGTGTTGGTGCAGTGTGTGCGTGTATGTGGTCACCCTAGGTGTTAACATTTCGCATGTGTGTATGCACACACACAGTTCCACCTCATGGCTGCCATATACAGGGGTTTGTGGACAGCCACAGACTGCACCTGGCAGGTCATACAGATCAGTGTCTGTGGGCACGGACACGGTACCTGTGCCTGGCAAAGGTGCTACGGACCGTATCCAGTACTAAGCCAGACTGGGTACTGTCATCAGAAGCGGGAGTGTGTTGACTGGACACAGGTCCCTGTTGGGGCTGTCCAGAGCCACGTGCACGTGGTCTCCTGGGGCATTCCGATGACAGCACAGACCCAGCATTGCTGGGGCTGCTGCTGGCACTATGGGGGTGGCGCAAGCCTGTTGTCGTCTGTGCCGACTGCCAGCTGCTGCTGTTGCTGGCATACGGCCACGTCGACGCCGCAAACTCCCACCATTGCCCTGGCTCATGGACATCTGGTTGTGGAACTGCTGTAATATGTCCCCACAATGTCTGTCTATGACATCGGTGAAATTACGGATTGCATCTGCAATGTCACGCATACTGTCTGTCATGGCTGTGCGACATGCTCTCAGCTCCCTCAGACCCTGTCTGGTGTACCTTTCCATATGCGACTGTGCCTGCATGACAGTCCGAAACATAGCTGAGGTTGACAGACCTCTTTGGGCACGTTGACCAGAGGCAGTACGCCCACGGATGCTCCCACGAGAACCCATGGGCAACTGTCTGTGTGGTACCATTGGAGGACCCTGCCCATGGCTGCTGTGTGGGGATGCATGTGCCACAGGTACCACATTACCCTGGTCTATGCCCACTGTATCCTGTCCATCACCTAGGGACAATGGTGACAAAGGATGTACTGGCAGGATGACTGTGCGCAATGATGGGGTTGACAGCTGTGTACTGTCAATCGGCTGACCAATGGCAGACCCTGACACACCTTCCTGTACCATTACACAAATATCATCATTACCAGTACCCGTGGCACAGGATTCAGGTTCCCTGCTGCAGGTCACCAGACCAGCACCAGAACCTGTGGGAGGAAGACAGGAAACACAGTTTACAGTCTCCAGACATTGTTACCAGTGATGCACTTCTACACACATGCACACATGGACACATGCACACATGCACACATGGACACAGGCACACATGGACACAGGCACACATGCAGACATGCACACGTGGACACATGCACACAGGCACACATGCACACATGCACACAGGAACACATGCACACATGCACACGTGGACACATGCACACATGGACACATGCACACGTGGTCACATGCACACATGGGCACATGCACACATGCACACGTGGTCACTTGTACACATGCACACATGCACACGTGGACACAGGCACACATGCACACATGCACACGTGGACACAGGCACACATGCACACGTGGACACAGGCACACCTGCACACATGCATACATGCACACATGCACATATGGGCACAGGCACACCTGCACACATGCACACATGCACACCCCGCAGTATACACACAGAGCACTACTGAGTTACACTACTGTTACTAGCATTATCAGGACTATTATAGGTTATGTTAAACACACTCACCAGCATGGATGGCCTGCCTTGCTGTAACCCCGGAGGGACCTGCAGAAATGATGAGATTAATGTCAGTGGGCACAACTCTGCCATTGATATTGCATATGATACACTGTACAGAACAGTCAAGTGTACATATGGCATATTACCTGCATGCTCCATGTCGTGCTGCTGTGTGGAACCAGCTTCCATCATAATGCAGGTGTACTGCTGTTGCTGTTCCGGGGCTGGAGCCTCAACACTTAGGAGTAGCCCCTCCAGTCTGGTGAGGGGGGATGTGTGGCCACCTCACCTCCTGTGGCAACCTGTTGCCTGTGGATATCTGATGCATGCTGATGGACACTTCGGATTAAATCACTGCAGTGATGTCGTACCTGCTCATATGTCCTGTTATGCGTGCCAGTATCATTTACCCTACGGACAAGGTCTTGCCACAGTGCAGCCCTCTCCTGCTGATTCTGACTGGTGCGGGAAAACAGGATGTCATACTCCCGCACCAGGCTCTGGTGGATCTCCTCATCTTCCGCTACAGAATAGGCAGGATTACGCTGACGCGCCATCTCCCTGGAAGAGAACACAAACAGGATATAAGCAGACTATGTCAGCATTATATGGCACACATACTATACATGATACTCATGTGTAGTGATATACTACTACTCCCATATGTTGCATGTGTGTGTGTTGTGGTGGATACACAGGTACATGGCCAGATATCAGTGCTCAGCCAACACCTGTGCAACAATACCTGCCACATTCCACACAACATGGCAGCATGCCCCATCTGTCAGCACACACTGACAGGTCCAATGCACAACCTCACTCTGGGGGTTCATCCCAAGGTACTCTATGTGGGACGCCGTCCACTACTGTGATGTGGACAGAAGTTACTCGGCCTGGATATACATATCCCACCACCACCACCAGCACAGTAGACTACTTTGATATGTATGTGATTAGAAAGTTATTCACTTGCTGGGACTGAGATGGTATCCATGCAGCACACTGGGCCAGTGGAAGCCACAAGCCACACTGCTGACCCCTTTGCAAATGCTTACCACGGACATGCCACAGATTGCATGGAACTTGCACACACATTTCTAACCCAGACCCTATGCACAAAGGTTAGGCATCCTGTCTGGTGGACCCCAGACAGAGGCAGATTGTATAACAATAGCAGGAGCCTACTGCAGGACAGAGCACATTCACATTAAGGGAAGGCATCTGTGGTCAGCACTGGTACTACGCTACGGTCCGTCATAACAATGGCCATGGCCTACTCTGGGAGGGAAATGGCCACAAACACTATGGATGACCACAAGGCCTTCTTCAGTTATGTTACACATATGGACCACATGCCTCAGATATGCTCTGTGTTAATACACACCTACTTAACATTCACCAAACACACGGATATTGGCAACAGTCTTGCAGACATGTTCGGTGCACATATCCCCCCTCCTTCTCCCCCACCAGTTGAAATATTTATCACAGCTGTATGTAACCTCCCTATCATCTCACATGTCCAGGTGAGGGCCGCCTCAGCAGAGCAGAACACACAGCATCACTGTGACCTCATGGTATCCCTGGATGTGTGCTACCTGCACTCTGAGAGGACATACAACTGCATATAACACTGATAATTTATCTTGGCCGTACTACAGGATATGTACCTGGACAGTGGCATACAGCGACAGTGGTCCCAAACCACTAAGGAGGCACCTCGACTGACCCTGGGAACTACCACATCATATGCATAACCGGCCTGGTCTGCTAAGCTATGGAATTATGCAGTATGGGATGCATATGCAGTGATATCGGGTACCTGCAGACACTTGTTCCCAGCCAGTGTGCCTTTGTGATGGGCTGATCCTGCCTTTTGAACCTGGCTGACCTTTCAAAGCAGTCACTACAGCCATTGGTGGGGGCAATGCACAGACAACTGCTGCCAGGATCATGGCCTAAGACTGATTGACATGTAATGTATGGTCATCCCCTTTTGGTGGAACTACGTACACACAACATATCACATGGACATACCTATAGATACAGACCTATGACACATTTAGAGGGTTCACAGTATGCACACTATTAACCTGCTACTTTGCATTACCTGTGTTTTTTTCACAGCTGGTTGCGTTACCACTGCTTCTGCTTGCTGCTGCTACTGTCACTGCTGACAGCTTTGGGTGACAGAGTCACAGTGTATAATTTTTTTTTTGTTCTCTCTCTCTCTCTCACTTTTCTCTCTCCCTCTGTCTGCTTCCAGACAGTGCAATGAATGTATTGCATGTGTGGAGTGTTAGTACTGGATGCTTTTGTAGGTATCTGCATAGGTCCATGTGATGGCCTCTGCACCAATTGTAAGCCAGCATTTGCTAATTGCATACAGCCAGTTGTGTACTGATTGCAGTTCTCACTGTGATTTCAGGTCAGTACTATAAAAGGGTATGTGGGATAGGCGTTGCCCTTTCAGATTGTAAGGGCGGGGACCATGCTGGTATGCTGTGGACAGTGTTCTGTGAGGGTAAAGGTTAGTATCTCTCTCATGATTCAGGCTGTGTTGTAGATTCACATTTCTCCATTCCTCTCTCATGTTCCCTGTAGTAAGTGTGTATGCACAATGACTCCTACAACTATATCAATATATATATTTATATATATATATATATATATATATATATATATATATGTACATATACATACATTTATATATGTACTTTAACTGACATTATTATCTACAAGCTACCAACTAGCATGGCTGTTGTGGGAATCCAGTAGTTTTGACAGTAATTCTACATGACATGCTTTGGGCACTACACATCCTATATTCCCTTTACATTCATCCCTACTATTACATGTTATATTTATTTTAGCACGATGTTCTTGTATAAGAGTCATGGCTTAGTGGTAGGTCATACAGACTAGTGTTTCCTGGGTTCAGGACTGACAGTGGGATTTTATTTTGCTCTTGAACTGAGTACAGGACCTGTCAATCAAAGTGACTAAGGCACTTTTAAGCAGTTGTAACCGGGTTAGCGCTGGTTTGCGCGGAGCTGACGCATGCGCACTGGTGGTTAGCTCCACGCACACAAGCGCACACCTGCTTACAACCACTTAATAGTGCTTACTGTGGTGCACACCTGCGCTATTTTCGTTGA
The DNA here is from genome assembly GCF_019279795.1 of Protopterus annectens. Taxonomy (NCBI): domain Eukaryota; kingdom Metazoa; phylum Chordata; order Ceratodontiformes; family Protopteridae; genus Protopterus; species Protopterus annectens. Next base: position 512,637,669 of record NC_056743.1, on the reverse strand, counting down.
AAGAAAAGAAAATGGGGAGTCAGGAAAGTGGTGAAAAAGGGGTCACAAAGAGGGTAAGACAGTAGGGAAACAAGCTTGGGATTTGCAGGAAGGATGTAGGTAAGGCCCATAGCTGCCCATTTCTTCATCAGCAACAGCTGTGCATATGTATGTAATTTGGTGTGACATTTGAGACCTTCCACCCCTGAGAGAGGTGTCAGGACAACAATAACACTTGTTGTACAGCCAATTGTAATTGATAGATTCCATGTCCAGCAGTCATGTGTGTAGAATGGGCAGCTATGTATGGGGCGTAATTTTTTTGTGGGTACAGAGTGCCCTTTTTTTTTTTTTTTTTTTGCAGGTGAGAGTGATATGTCAGGTGAAGGAAGTCGGTACAGCTGGGGAGGTAGGTTGGGTAGGTAAACAGACAAGACAAACAAGACGCATACAGGGGTGGTGTATGACATGTGGGGGGTTACACAATTGACGGGGACGGAGGTTTGGATATCCAGAGCCCATGAGCCCACAGATGGCAACAGTGGAACTGATATCCCCACCCATAGGCAGTTGCCACTGTTCCTTCACTGCCCAGGACGGGGCTGTGCTGGGGGCTGTGTAGGCCGGGCAACAGGCATGCCCGTTAGTTGCACCACCCGTGCCTCAAGCTGGTATAGGGGCTCGAGAACAGAGTCCCGAATCTCCCTACGCACCACAGTCCGGACGCTACGGAGGGTGAGTGGTGGTTCTCCTCCGGCCACACTTGCAGAGGAGGGGCGAGCCCCATCCCCTGCAGTGCTTCCACCCACAGGTGGCACAGGGCCACCGGAGGAGGGTCTGGACTTGGCACTAGTGCCAGGTGCACTCGCCAGCTGAGGTGGGAGAGGTGGGTCCGCTGGAACCCGCCGTCCCCGTCATCCTATGTTTTGCATTATGTCATGACAGTTTGGGTTAGTGACATAAAATACCATTCACAATTAGTTGTAACAGCATGCATTAGTATTCCCATTAACCAAACACCCAGATATTCACACCATTGAACAGCGTGCATAACACATGCATAATTTGAACAGAAATACACAGTCCAACAACATGCAGGGTTAATTGATGGCAACAGGCCATCAGGTTTGGATGTATGAACAGGGCAGATGCATCAACGGACATGCAAATATATATGACCCAACAGGACAAACGTCCAGGGGTGTTAATTGTGATTGCACATACCATTTTCACGTGGAATGGGTTATATGTGGTTATAGGGCGGGGTGAAGAAAATAATATTAATGCATTCAAATACCAATACATATGCTGTACATTTCTAATAGCAACAGATATATACACACTACTGTTCTAACTACAGTTTCCTATATGATAACTATTTCACCTTGGTGATAGGACTGTTACTGCAACATCAATATACATTTTATTGTTCTTCATACACATTCATATCTAGCTTTGTTCAGCGACATCATCCTGCTACCTTTGCTTTATATAGCTGTAGACAAGTGTGGATGTTTGGTATATCAGACAATCATCCTATCTGCATATTGCAGACTGAGAGCAACATATCCAGATTTTGGGATACACATTCCATATGCAGCAACACTTTGAACAGATTTCACTGTTTGGTTTTGATTCTCACATGCATTTCATTCTGTCTTGACTGCAGTATACTTTATTCAGGGGTTATTACTACTGTATTGCTGGATTCATGACACTTTCTCCCACTCTCTCACTTGCTTTCATTTTACTATTCAGGATGGTACTTACTTCTAGGCTTTATTGACATGTTTTACCTGTAGTTATTACAATCCTTTCCAGCAGTCTCACTTCTGTCGTGTTTCAGTATTTCAACAGGGATATATTTCACACATGTGATTTCATCATCTTCTGCGGCTATACTTTTCAGCCTGCTGCAGGTTGTGTACTATTTTCTTACAGGTGGGGCATTTTTATTTCAGAATTTATGTCAGACAGTTTCATTTTTCGGTTTAACTTACAGGCTGAAACACACTTTTGTAATCAAGCAATACTTGCAGACACTTTCACACTGTTACTTGCACATTTTATTCCTTAGTGACTACACTGCACTCTTTTGCTGACTGTCATACTTTTATATTTCTTTACAGTTACTGGTAGTGGATTACTGACCTGCCTGGTGGTGCAACCGCACCAGCCTATCGCCATAGGCTCTGCGGTTATGAGAACGGACACCTGCAGCTGTAATATAAATGAAGTAATATTGGAATACACATCTCCATAATATCAGCTAGTTTAATTTCTTACATACATAATTAAATGTAACTTGCTCAGTAGTGGGGCGGTGGGTGTTTGCCGGGCCTCCTGGATCCAAAGGTTCAGTTGGTCCTGCTTGCGTCTCTTCAGGTCCACATGGTGGTGACGGACCTGCTCACCAGTCCTTGGAATCCCTGTGGCACTGGTGAGATCATGAGCCAACCGGTCCCACGCCTCAACCCTGTATGCTCCCCAGAGGACCTGGCCCTGCATGAGTTGGGCCTCATGATTGTGGTCTAGGAGCCAGACCATGTACCTGGACTCCTCAATGCCCCACCTCTGTGCTCAAAAGCAACTACCCTCTCCTACTCCTGTCATTCCGCCTGCAGTTCAGTTCTACAATCATTTATGCTGTTTATTCCCGCCTATGGGGCTTATATAGTCCGTTTTTCCCGCACATATCTGTGATTGGCCATTTTGGAATTGTATCAACTTCGGTAAACCTGCATTGTCATGCTCCAGTTTGTATTCATTCCTATATATTAGCTATTATTGCATTTCTAGGTACTGCTGTCATGGCTTACTGGTTTGGTGCCTTGACTATGATGTATAGTATCCTGGGTTCGAACCTGGCCACTGCTTTTTATTTTTTATGACTGTCTAGACATGCTGAGGGGTGTGTCTGTGTAAAGGTAGTTTTGATACGGCTTGCTCAACGTTGCCCGTCGGTTAGCTTGTTTGCATGGTGCACAGCACCGCGCAAACGGGGTACGCTGGTTTAAGCCTCATTTGGCTATCGGCATGCATATTACACTCAGCTCAGCTAGGGGCACTTAAATTCAGTGTGTTACACCACTGCTCAGCTACAGGCACTCATTTTGCACCAGTTAAACCACTGCTCACGTACAGGCATATGCACTCACCCTGTTAAACTGTAGCTCAGCTATGGGCACATCTGGCATTTTTTATTCTTTTGTTACCTCACATTCCTTTAAATATAAATGGGCTATTTCATTACATTTTACATAAAATGTGGTTTTATGTGTACATATTTGTCAGGGACTTGTTTCGTTCTTATTTTGCTAAAAATAAAAATTAGTGTTGTGGGGCCTCGAACCATGAATGCCGGCTCTTCAGCCAACATCTCTACCACTATGCTATTGCTTCTTGGCTTACTTTACATATTTAGTTCTTATATGCTTTCCCACTGACTGCTAACTGTAGCTGCACTACGGGCACGTCCACGCAAACGAGCGCACTCACGGTTAAACATTTTTACAATTTAAAAAAAATATATAACATGTTTATTTATATGTTTTCTGTTCATAGTCTGTGGGGGCATGTGTTGTGTTCTGTTTATTCACATTTCCGTGGACTCTGTCATGGGTGTTTACTTTGGGCACTTTTCCTCTTCTGGAGGCGTGTCTGCTTACAGGGCTCGGCCTATGGACACGCCTCCTACTGTCTTTCACGGACCGTGTTAGCCTTAGGTGTGATTCAGCATGCTCTCATGAATATGCAAAGCATGCTGACATCACTCTGTTTAACTGCAGCCTCCGTGTATGAGTTATAACTCTTACATGGAGGCTTCGTGAATCCTGCCCAATGTCTTTGTCTCAGTGCTGCAGAAAATGTCTGGGCTTAATGACAATGTGTTTGTTTTTATGCTGCAGTAAATATCAGGGCTTAATGACAATGTTTTGTCTGAATGCTGCAGTAAATGCCTGGGCTTAATGTCAATGGTTGTGTCTGAATGCTGCAGTATATTTCTAGACTTAATGACAATGTTTGTGTTGGAATACTGCAGTAACTCTCTGGGATTAATGACAATGCCTGTGTCAGAATACTGCAGTAAATGTCTAGGCTTAATGACAAAGATTGTGTCTGAAAGCTGCAGTAAATGTCTGGACTTATTGAAAATGTATGTATCTGAAGGCTGCAATAAATACCTGGGCTTAATGACAATGTCTTTCTCTTAATCCTGCAGTAAATGTCTGAGATTAATGACAATGTCTGTGTCTGAATGCTGCCGTAAATGCCTGGGCTTAAAGACAATTTTGGTGTCTGAATGCTGCAGCAATTGTCTGGGCTTAATGACACTGTGTCTGAATGCCAAGTAAAGGTCTGGACTTAATGACAATGTTTGTGTCTGAATACTGCAGTAAATGTTTGGGCTTAATGACAATGTTTCTGTATGAATGCTGCAGTAAATATCTGGGCTTAATGACACTGTTTATGCCTGAATACTGCAGTAAATGTCTGGGTTTAGTGACAGTTTGAATCAGAATGATGCAGTAAATGTATGGGCTTAATGACAATGTGTGTGTCTGAATACTGCAGTAAATGTCTGGGCTTAATTACAATATTTGTGTCTGAATTCTGCAGTAAATGCTGGGGAGTAATGACACTATTTGTGTTTGAATACTGTGGTAAATGTCTGGGCATAATGGCAATGTTTGTGAATGAATGCTGCAGTAAATGTCTGGAGTTAATAGGGTCTATATTAGATCACCAAACGCTTAAAAAAGTGAACTGTGATTAATCGACCCTATCTAAGAGAAAGCTTACAATCTCAAACTGTCAGAACAGTGATTTTTTTCCTAGAGAAAAAATACACTGTTCCAAAACATATACACACAACACAAGCACACCAAACAAACAGCAATCCACACACATACACCTAAAATCTGACACCTAACCCTACACTAAACTATACACGCACCACTAACTATCCACTTACTTTAACCCAAACCCTAACCCTAAGGTCCGTCACTATCGCACACTCACCTCACCTGCTCCCTAACCCTAACTCACCTAACCCGCCCTAACCCTCATGTTCACACAGTCGCACACATACCTAACCTGCGCCCTAACCCTAACTCACCTAACCCACCCTAACACTCACATCCACACAATAACACTTACCTGAACCCGACCCGTAACTTTTCACCACAGCACTGAAAATACCAAAGCAACAGAAATGGACAGCCAAATTCTTTCCCTGGGAAAAAATTCGGGTTTCTGTTGCTTCGATATTTTAAGCTTTCGCTTACATAGGGTCGATCAATCACCATTCACTTTTTTAAGCATTCGGTGATCTAATATAGACCCAGTTAATAGCAATGTTTGTGTCTGAATGCTGCAGTAAATGCCTGGGCTTAATGACAATGTTTTTGTCTGAATACTGCAGTAAATGTCTGGGCTTACTGACAATGTTTGTGTCAGAATGTTGCAGTAATTGTATGGATTTAATGACAATGTATGTGTCTGAATGCTGCAGTAAATATCTGGTCTTAATGACAATGTCTGCATCTGAAAATGTCTGAGCTTAGTGACAATGTTTGTGTCAGAATGCTGCTGTAAATGTCTGGGCTTAATGACAATTTTTGTCTCTGAATGCTGCAGTAAATATCTGGGCTTAATGAAAATATACATGTCTGAATACTGCAGTAAATGTCTGGCGTCACTGAAAATGTTTGTGTCAGAATGCTGCAGTAAATGTCTGGGCTAAATGACAATATTTGTGTCTGAATATTGCAGTAAATGTCCGCGCTGAGTGACTATGTGTCAGAATGCTGAGGTAAATGTCTGGGCTTAATGACAAAATGTATTAGAATGCTGAGATCAATTTCTGGGCTTAATAACAAAAATGGTATCTGAATGGAGCAGTAAATGTCTTGGATTAATGACACTGTTTGTGTCTGAATACTACAATAAATGTCTGGGCTTAATGACAATGTCTGTGTCTGAATGCTGCAGTAAATATCTGGGCTTAATGAAAATGTATGTAGCTGAATCCTGTAGCAAATGTCTGGGATTAATGACAATGTATGTGTCTGAATGCTGCAGAAAATGCCTGTGCTTAATGACTATGTGTCTAAATGCTGCAGAAAATGTCTGGGCTTAATGACAAGGTATCTGAATTGTGCAATGAATGTCTGGGCTTAATGACAATGTTTGTGTCTGAATGTTGCAGTAAATACCTGAGCTTAATGACAATGTTTGTCTCTGAATGCTGCAGTAAATGACTGAGCTTTATGACAATGTCTGTGTCTAAATGCTGCAGTAAATATCTGGGCTTAAATACAATGTCACTGTCTGAATGCTGCAGTAAATGCCTAGACATAATGACTATGTTTGTGGCTGAATGCTGGAGAAAATGTCTGGGCTTAATGACAATATTTGTGTCTGAATTCTGCAATGAATATCTGAGCTTATTGACAATGTTTGTGCCTGAATGATGCAGTAAATGTCTGGGCTAAATGACAATGTTTGTTTCTGAATATTGCAGTAAATGTCTGGGGTTAATGACAAAGACTGTGTCTGCATGCTGAAGGAAATATCTGGGCTTAATGACAATGTTTGTGTCTGAGTGCTGCATTAAATGCCTGGGCTTAATGACACTGTTTGTATCTGAATGCTGCAGTAAATGTCTGGGCAAAATGACAATGTTTGTGTCTGAATGCGACAGTAAATGTCTGAGCCTAATGACAGTGTTTCTGTTTGTATGCTGCAGTAAATTTCTGGGCTTAATGACAATGTCTGTGTCTCAGTGCTGCAGAAAATGTCTGGGCTTAATGACAATGTTTCTGTTTTTATGCTGCAGTAAATGTCTGGGCTTAATGACAATGTTGTGTCTGAATGCTGCAGAAAATGTGTGGGCTTATTGTCAAGGGTTGTGTCTGAAAGCTGCAGTATATTTCTGGGCTTAATGACAATGTTTGTGTCAGAATACTGCAGTAAATGTCTAGGATTAATGACAATGTTTGTGTCAGAATACTGCAGTAAATGTCTAGGCTTAATGACAAAGAATGTGTATGAAAGCTGCAGTAAATATCTGGGCTTATTGAAAATGTATGTATCTGAATGCTGCAGTGAATGTCTGGGCTTAATGACAATGTCTGTGACTGAATGCTGCAGTGCATGCCTGTACTTAATGACTATGTTTGTGTCTGAATGCTGCAGAAAATGTCTGGGCTTAATGACAACGTTTGTGTCTGAATTGTGCAATGTATGTCTGGGCTTAATGACAATATTTGTGAATGAATGCTCCAGTAAATACCTGGGCTTAATGACAATGTTTGACTCTGAATGCTGCAGTAAATCTCTGAGCTTAATGACAATGTCTGTCTGAATGCTGCAGTACATGTCTGGGCTTAAAGACAATTTCAGTGTCTGAATGCTGCAGCAATTGTCTGAGCTTAATGACAATGTTTGTATCTAAATGCTGCAGTAGATGTCTGGGCTTAATGGCACTGTTTGTATCTGTGTACTCCAGTAAATGTATGGGCTTAAAGACTGTGTTTTTGTTTGAATGCTGTTGTAAATGGTTGGGCTTAATTAAAATGTTTGTGTCCAACTACTGCAGTCAATTCCTGGGCTTAATGACAGTGTTTCTGTCTGAATGCTGCAGCAAATGTCTGGGTTTAATGACAATGTTTGTGTGTGAATGCTGCAATAAATGCCTGGGTTTAATGACAGTTTTTCTGTCTTAATGCTACAGTAAATGTCTGGGCTTAATGGTAATATTTCTGTCTGAATGATGTAAATGTCTGGTCTTAATGAAAATGTTTGTGTCCGAATGCTGCAGTAAATTCCTAAGCTTAATGACAGTGTTTCTGTCAAAATGCTGCAGCAACTGCCTGGGTTTAATGACAAGGTTTGTCTGCAAATGCTGCAGTAAATGCCTGGGCTTAATTACATGGATTCTGTCTTAATGCTGCAGTAAATGTCTGGGTTTAATAACAATAATTCTGTCTGAATGCTGTTGTAAATATTTGGGCTTAATGAAAATGTTTGTGTCCAAATGCTGCTGTAAATTCCTGTGCTTAATGACAATGTTTGTGTCTGATTGCTGCAGTAAATGTCTGGGCTTAATGACAATGTTTGTGTCTGAATGCTGCAGTAGATGTTTTGGCTTAATATCAATGTTTCTGTTTTTATACAGCAGTCAATTTCTGGGATTAATGACAATGTTTCTGTTTGTATGCTGCAGGAAATGTCTTTGATTAATGACATCTGTGTCTGAATGCTACAGTAAATGTCTGGGCTTAATTACAATGTTTGTGTCTGAATGCTGTAGTAAATACCCGGACTTAATGACAATCTTTCTCTCTGAATGCTGCAGTAAATGTCTGGGCTTAGTGACAATGTTTGTGTCAAAATGCTGCGGTAATTGTATGGACTTAATGACAATGTTTGTGTCTGAATGCTGCAGTAAATATTTGGGCTTAATGACAATGTTTCTGTCTGAATGCTGTAAATGTCTCGGCTTAATGACACTGGGCAGGATTCACGAAGGCTTGCACGGAGTCAAAGAGTAGTGTAAGACTCCATGCAGTCTTTGCGATCCAGGAACAGCCCAAAGTCTGTGTAAGAGACAAGCTAAAACGTCTCTTACACGGAGTGGGCGTGGATAAGCTAATCACCTCACTTGCAACTTGTTTCTGTTTTTATGCTGCAGTAAATGTCTGGGCTTAATGACAATGTTGTGTCTGAATGCTGCAGAAAATGTGTGGGCTTATTGTCAAGGGTTGTGTCTGAAAGCTGCAGTATATTTCTGGGCTTAATGACAATGTTTGTGTCAGAATACTGCAGTAAATGTCTAGGATTAATGACAATGTTTGTGTCAGAATACTGCAGTAAATGTCTAGGCTTAATGACAAAGAATGTGTATGAAAGCTGCAGTAAACATCTGGGCTTATTGAAAATGTATGTATCTGAATGCTGCAGTGAATGTCTGGGCTTAATGACAATGTCTGTGACTGAATGCTGCAGTGCATGCCTGTACTTAATGACTATGTTTGTGTCTGAATGCTGCAGAAAATGTCTGGGCTTAATGACAACGTTTGTGTCTGAATTGTGCAATGTATGTCTGGGCTTAATGACAATATTTGTGAATGAATGCTCCAGTAAATACCTGGGCTTAATGACAATGTTTGTCTCTGAATGCTGCAGTAAATCTCTGAGCTTAATGACAATGTCTGTCTGAATGCTGCAGTACATGTCTGGGCTTAAAGACAATTTCAGTGTCTGAATGCTGCAGCAATTGTCTGAGCTTAATGACAATGTTTGTATCTAAATGCTGCAATAGATGTCTGGGCTTAATGGCACTGTTTGTATCTGTGTACTCCAGTAAATGTATGGGCTTAAAGACTGTGTTTTTGTTTGAATGCTGTTGTAAATGTTTGGGCTTAATTAAAATGTTTGTGTCCAACTACTGCAGTCAATTCCTGGGCTTAATGACAATGTTTCTGTCTGAATGCTGCAGCAAATGTCTGGGTTTAATGACAATGTTTGTGTGTGAATGCTGCAATAAATGCCTGGGTTTAATGACAATTTTTCTGTCTTAATGCTACAGTAAATGTCTGGGCTTAATGGTAATATTTCTGTCTGAATGATGTAAATGTCTGGTCTTAATGAAAATGTTTGTGTCCGAATGCTGCAGTAAATTCCTAAGCTTAATGACAGTGTTTCTGTCAAAATGCTGCAGCAACTGCCTGGGTTTAATGACAAGGTTTGTCTGCAAATGCTGCAGTAAATGCCTGGGCTTAATTACATGGATTCTGTCTTAATGCTGCAGTAAATGTCTGGGTTTAATAACAATAATTCTGTCTGAATGCTGTTGTAAATATTTGGGCTTAATGAAAATGTTTGTGTCCAAATGCTGCTGTAAATTCCTGTGCTTAATGACAATGTTTGTGTCTGAATGCTGCAGTAGATGTTTTGGCTTAATATCAATGTTTCTGTTTTTATACAGCAGTCAATTTCTGGGCTTAATGACAATGTTTCTGTTTGTATGCTGCAGGAAATGTCTTTGATTAATGACATCTGTGTCTGAATGCTACAGTAAATGTCTGGGCTTAATTACAATGTTTGTGTCTGAATGCTGTAGTAAATACCCGGACTTAATGACAATCTTTCTCTCTGAATGCTGCAGTAAATGTCTGGGCTTAGTGACAATGTTTGTGTCAAAATGCTGCGGTAATTGTATGGACTTAATGACAATGTTTGTGTCTGAATGCTGCAGTAAATATTTGGGCTTAATGACAATGTTTCTGTCTGAATGCTGTAAATGTCTCGGCTTAATGACACTGGGCAGGATTCACGAAGGCTTGCACGGAGTCAAAGAGTAGTGTAAGACTCCATGCAGTCTTTGCGATCCAGGAACAGCCCAAAGTCTGTGTAAGAGACAAGCTAAAACGTCTCTTACATGGAGTGGGCGTGGATAAGCTAATCACCTCACTTGCAGCCGAATAGCATGCAAATGAGGACGATTAGCAATCCAGGAAGCCCAGAACAGCCCGTGTAAGAGACGTTTTAGCTGCAGAAATGTACTCAGTTGACAACTGAGTACGTTTCTGCAAAAACCGCAATGGAGCCATGTCAGCTCCAAATAAAGGGTGCATATGTCTCAAGCAGCATTCCAATGGCCAAATATGTGGCCATTGGCAAGGTAACCCGATGCAAAAATATTAAAAATATAATTTTTTTTTTTCGGCGATCGCCGATGTTTAAACCCAGCGCAGCCCCGCGCAAACGGGCTGCGCTGTATAAAACATAAAAACTAAGGTTATAAACCCACAAATGTGGGTTTTATGCAATACATGGAATTTCAATGCAGGGACCAGCAGACCAAAAACAACATGGCCACCGTGTAGTGGTTGCTAAGGGGGGAAGCTGAGTCTAAGAGATGTAACTAAGCATTAGTAGGCAATCTGATGCAAATGAGTGTTAGGATACTGAATTCCACTGTCACATAGCAAATGAGCACATTCTGAGTAGTGTAAGAGTTACAGAAGGGGAGGAACAGAGTAGGAGATAGGTGACATCACAGGGGGGAATGGTAGAAAGAAATGCAGCTCATTGGAGGTCAGAGTTACATGACAGATGTCAGACAGATATCATGGAAAGAGGTGTGCCACTAGATAAGCATGGGAAAGTCAAGAAATGGAAGGTGTACACTGTTGCCTACACCAAAGTTTCTTGCTGGGTGTGCATGCGCACGTGTGCGCATCATGAAGCGCGAGTAAGACAGTGTGTGCGCATGTAAGGCAGACTGAGCATGTGGGAGCATGTTGGTAGCTGTTTAACACTGTTTGCGTGGGTGTGCGCGCATGTAGGGCAGACTTAGCATGTAGAAGCCTGTTGGCAGAGCTGTAACACTGTTTGAGCTGGTGTGCGTGCGTTTAACCCGAAAAAGACGATTCTGAGCCGTGTGCACGCGTGTAAGCCACTGTGAGCGTGTTTCTGCTGGTATACACGCTGCTCCCCCCTGAGGAAACAGAAAGGAAAAAGGAAGCAACAGAATTAGTAGGAAGCTACCAGGGAATATTGCTGGAGATAGCAGGTAAAAAGAATTAGAAGCAGGCAATTGCACAGGCAGAATAGTAGCTCAGCCCAACACTTAAAAATCTGCAAACAGCAGTGCAAGATGTTTCTCTCAAGAGACACTGCAAGACAGGAGTAAGCTATTAGAAGTGAAAACTGAAAAAGCTGAACTCAGAGCAGAAATGTTAGGGGCTGCCATAGCTGTCATAATGAGACATAGGCGACTTGCTGAGGGTGGTGATGATGCAGATGGTGCCAGACAACCCACAGTGAGGAGACGGAGAAGAGTGTACAGGCCCAGGGTCACCTACCATGAGTTACATGAGCTGGAGATAGTAGAGTGCTATAGAGTGGACAGAGACCTCCTGCAGCAAATAGTGGAGCTGTGCAGGCCACGCCTCACACACAGAACCAACAGAGGGGAATCCATACCAGTGGAAACCAAGGTATGTGTTGGCCTAAGAATACTAGCAACAGGTACCTTCCAGAGACCAACTGGTGATATGATGGGGATATCACAGGCATCAGCCTCCAGGGTACTGCACCAGTTCCTGGATGCCATGTCAGCACATGTCGGTGATCATGTATATTTCCCCAATGCCCGTGAGGTATTGGCCAGCAATATGCGTCTCTTCCAGCAAATAGCGGAATACCCTGAGGTAGTGGGTGCAATAGACTGCACACACATACGCATCAAAGCCCCAGCCGGTGAGAGGGGTAGGGCATACATTAACCGCAAGGACTTCCCCTCCATCAACTGCCAGGTCGTGTGTGATGCCCAGGGCATAATAATGAATGTGTGTGCTGGCTGCCCTGGGAGCTACCATGGTTCCCACATCTGGCATTTGACGCAGCTGTACCAGAAATTTGCCAATGGGGACATCCCGCACGAACACCTAGTGGGGGATGCAGGTTATGCACTGGAGCCGTGGCTGATGACACCCATCAGAAACGCACACACACCTGAACAGGAACGCCATAATGAGGCACACGCACAAACACGTAATGTAATAGAGCGTGTGTTTGGGCTGCTCAAGTCACGGTTCCGGTGTCTGGACACATCTGGTGAAGCCTTGCAGTACACACCAACTACAAGTACCCAAATTGTCATGGTATGTGCTATGCTTCATAATATGATCTTGCGAAAACAGCTGCAGCAGGACCAGCATAGGGCCGGGCCAAACAGCCCCCCACCATTGCCAAGGCCATCACAGGCAGAGCGTGACTCAGAGGAGGAACAACCTGAGCCTGCCCCAGTAGGCAGAAGGAGGCGTGCCCAGTATGCCCTGGCCTTGGCAAAGAGGCAATGCATAGCACATACACTGGCTCAGTAGGAACCCTGGGAATGATACCCCCTCTGACTCACTCAAATAATAACAGGGATGCCTAAAATGACATGACCTGCTCACAAACATGTACAGGGAGTGTAATATGTGCATCCGACAGAGGCAGCCCTGCAGCACCACCTGAGGCATGAATGCCATGTGTTAAGTAATGTAACACCATGTACTATATGCACACCTGAGGACCCTGACTAACATCCTATCCTCACTAAGCATCATGCCACAATATGACAATGAGATGATCAAGTGCAATAATTGACTGAAGTATCGCAGTTAGTCAAAGGGGATCCAATGTGTGCCAGCCTGGGATGACATGCTGAGCATGACATGATGCTCCACCTGCTAGGACTGGCATGCACCTATCAGTGCAGGCTGTATGGCTAATGGCAAAGGCTGTTGTTACCCACAGCGTGCCCTGAATAGGTAAGACTCAAAACACAAACCTACCTCCATAGGTATCAGAAGGGATAAGAATAAGATAAGGGATAAGTCGAAACAGCAAGATGCATGCAGTCTAAACTCACCCAGTATGGAGAATGTTGATATCTGTGCTGTAACAGAAAACTGGGTCAAGGCTCACAACAGCACCCTAATACAACCAGGTTACACCTCATACTGTGCTGTACAGCCAAAAACCATGGAACAAGCTACAAAAGGAGGGTGACTAGCAATAATTGTCAAGGATAACCACACCCCATGTTGGTACCACAACAAGAAGCAGCATGGACTATCCATGGTCAAGTAACAGTGGCTAAAACTGCCCCCCAGTTTATAGCCTGCTACAGACTACTGTCCCAACACCAGGAACTGCATCTGGCCTATGCTGGAATACATGAATATATCAAGTCTTCCAAACCACATTATATTGGGTGACTGAAAATACCCAGACATAGACTGGGAGCATTATACTAGCTCCAACACTGTAGGACAAAAGTTCATAGAATCCATAAACCAAAATGCCCAGGAACAACATACCACTCCCACAAGAGGGGTAAGCATACTGGATGTGATAATCAGCAACATGGGTACTGGATGGCAAGACGAGAAGTGTATTGCTCACTGGTAAAACCAGACCATAGAGTAATCACACTGGATATACAAATCCTGACCACAGTCCCTGGCCAGAAAACCACAGTGGAAAACATGTGTAAAGCAATATTTGCACTCCTCCAAACTGATGTGGAATCCATTAAAGGTCCTGTGCAGGTGCAAAATATGGGCCACACCTCAGAACCTGTAATACAGCCATTCCATGAACACTGCCAGGAATGCTTGGATTATGCAATCCTAAATTAAAACAAGACACAATGCCATACACGCAGGCATCTGGCATGGTGGACACCAGCCATAATCAAACCATGCAAGAGAATGAGGAAGCTACTACATGATAGAGCAAACATAAACAATGAAGTAATCACTGATCAGTAGTATGGCAATAAAATATGTCCACACATACAATCCACTAAGGCCAGCCACAACAAGTTGAATCTGTGAATCTTGAGGCAATGTTACACCTGCCCCAAGTACACAGACAACCCCCAACTCCCCCCCAAGAAATGCAAATATATGTGAGAGATGCAACCATCTATCCAAACTGGAGGCTGATCTCCCTCAACTCAGTACTCCCAAAACTAGTCAGGAGGAGAAGGTAACCACACACACCACAAACACAGTCCCACATAGACCTATCACAACTGCAAACCAAAGACATAAACACAGAAAAACATTCCCGGAGGCACAAATTACAAACACAGCACACCAACAGAGGCCTCTAAAGCAGACACCCAATCAAACAACTTCCAAACATAGCACATGCAACACATAGTACACAAAGCTGGTGTGCCAAACAGTCACAGGCCAGAAGGAGAAACAACATGCCTGATACAGTTGCAATAGGTGACTCCATAGCGAGACACACTGCTGTCCCGCACACCAGACTGAACAAGGGAAAGGGTACAGTAAGCTGCCTGTAGGCTGCCACAATACGCCACATAACACAAGTATGCAGGTCACCCCAAAGCAAGTAGAAATATGATGCAGTCATAGTCAATGCTGGTGTGAATGACCTGAGATGTACCTCCCTAGACTACATGAAAAGAGACATAGATGAGCTCTCTGATTATGTAGTCCAGGCCGGTATGACACTCACCGTTTGCAGCATCCTACCCTTACCAAGAATAATGCCACAGTACAAACATGGAATGATCAGTTATAGCAAGTGGCACACTTACTGGTGTCTTTCCAAGGGGATCCAATGTCTGTCTGCTTGGGATGTCATGCTTGACAAGCCATGCAGCTGTTCCTGGGATGGCTTGCACCTGTTACTCCTGGGCATCTGGGTATTGGATAAGGCTTTTGCCACCTCCATAGAGACTTTCGTAGGCAAGGCTGAAAAGACTAACCCACCACCCTAGAAAACATAAGTTGAAAGAAACATAAGGGTAATGCTGACCAATGCCAGATGTGTAAACCCTAATATGCATGCTCCCGAGGCCATCCCCAGTATGGAGAACATCGATGTCTGTGCAGTGACAGAAACCTGCTGCAAGCCTCCTGACAGCACACCAGCACTACCAGGTTTTACCACATATCATGTGTCATGGCCCCAAAACCTGGAACAAAACATAAAAGGAGGGTGAGTATCCATATTCAGCACAGACACCCATACGTCCAGGTAACTGACAATGCACAAGGCATTGGAGTCCACCCATGTGCAACTAACTGTAGGCAAGACTACTGTACAGTCTGTAGCATGCTACAGACCACACTCTCACACATAGGAACCCCACGCAGCCATCCTGAAGACACTGAACATTATGAATGTCCCACCAAATACCAAACAAGGTACCACAAATTACCACATAGGTGGTAAACCATTATGTATGGAAGGAGTAATCAGGGACCTAGGGACACAAGTGGACAGTAACCTGTTATGTGACACTCACATTGCCAATGTGGCTAGGAAGACTGTCTACATTGGACACTGTATCATGAAAGGATTCACATCTACATCAACAGAGGTCATTGTGCCCCTATACAGTTCTCTTATCACACCCATAATCTAGTACAATGCCTCATATGGGATGTACCTTACCTGACACCTGCAGCAGTTAGAAAGACCTCAAAGGTACCTCACCAAGAGGATAAAGGGTCTCAAATATATGTCATATGCTGCCTGGCTGTAGACACCCCAGCTGAATGCAGTCACATACTGCCTACACAGAGGCATTGCATGCCTGTTGTACAAGGCCATGCCCAACACAGGAGTAATGGACATGCTCCACCCCAAAAACTCAAAGCCATCAGAGCTGTGAGAGTGAGAGATGTCAACCTCAACAAATAATGAAATAGGATGTGCTGGAGGGACAGATACATAATCCAGAGGCTCCCCACACCCTGGACCATAATCCCACTCCATGTTAGGCAGAGCCCCTCACTGACACTCTTCAACAGGAATCTTGCCAAGTGGATGGATGATTGTAGAGTTACACTGGGGGTCTTCACTGTGTCATGTCCAGACAGAGGCACAGCAAAGCAAATCATAAATGGCCATAATATTCACATAGCAAGGGGTGGCGAAAGCCACACACACTCTGGCTAGGCTAACAAATGCCCTAGGGTGGATAGCCTAGTATGAACCTATGAACCTATGAAGATACAAATTGTACAGGACACTAAGGATAATCCCAAAGCTTTCACAACTGATGGTAAGAACTGTGTTCAGAATTCACAGATATGCTCTGAATCACACAAATATCACAAACAACATACCAAACACACACACATACTGCCAACATACATCCTGACAGGTGCAGTGCAAACCCCCCCAGAATGCAAAATATCTATCCCAGCAGACTGCTCGCCCCCTGACATTGCAGATGCTGAGGTAAGAGCCAGCATCTACAAAGCAAAACACACAGCAGCAATGGTATGAGATGGTGTCCTGGGCTGAGTCCAACATGGACTCCAAGACGAATGGAATGCCAAATCACACTACTGCTCAATGTCAGCCTTACCACAGGATATGTACCCAAAGAGCAGTGTACAACAACAGTGGTCCTTCTCATCAAAGGTGTTGCCTGAATGTATACTGAAAACTACCACCCCAGAATCCTGAGAAGCTCGGTCTGCACAGCTATGGAAAGGATCAGCATGTACCGCAGACATAAAGATATTGGGGACCTACTGACACCGGACCCTACCCAGTGTGGCTTTCTTAAGTGCAGATCCTGCCCCTAAACATGTTTGACTCAATTGAAACAGTCATTAAGGTCATTGATGAGGGCAATGTGGTCCACACAGCATAGCTGGACCTTGCAAAGGCTTCTATACAGTACCCTACGTGTTCATTATAGATAAGCTCACCAGCTTAAATATAAACCCCTATGTCAGTAGAGGGGTTGCAAACCAGACCAAGGACAGAACAGACATGGTCAGACATGCTGCAGCCATGTCAGACTACAAACCAGATATAACTGACATCCCACAAGGCTTGGTCCTGGGATCTCCCTCGTCTGGTATATATGTCCCATAGGTACAGGCCAACATGGAAGGACTGTGTCTGAACATGTTTGCAGAGGACTACAAACTGCTCACCATATATGATCCACCAGCTGACACAGGCATCCCACAAAAGGGCCACATAGAAACAGACAACTGGTGCCATAGCCATGTCAGCAAGCTAATTGCAGAAAAGTGTATAGTCAACCCCCGTGGATATACAGTAAGTGCCCACCAATTACCACATAGGTGTTAACCCATTACGTACTTCACATGTAATGAGAGACCTGGGGACACAAGGTGATAGATATCCTGCATTGGACAAACATGTGCTGTAGTGTTTACAGAAACATACCATATACCCACTTAATCATGAAGGTTGTCAGATCTAGATAAGGGGAGGTCATTGTGGCTCTGCAGTCATCCTTCATCAGCGTTACAATTGACTACAATAGCCCCTGTGGGATGTACCTCAGCAGACACCTCCATCAGCCGTAAAGTCCCCAACAGTACCTCACCAGGAGTATCAAAGAGCTTGCACAGATGCCATGTGTTGCCTGATTAAACAAACTGCAACTACACACACTGCCATACTGCCCACCCAGAGGCAAGCTGTGCTTTATGTATAAAGCCATGTCCAAGCTGGTATCAATAAACATGCTGCACCTTGTACAATCTGAATGGCAGTGAGCTATGCACATGAGAGACCTGAACCCCAGCACTAACTTACATAGGACAAGCTGTACTGCATGATCCATAACACAGAAGCCACCCCCACCCATGAGTAAACTCTCAGTACAGGCTACCCATAGAGTCACTTATCGATCTTCCTCAAGAGGAATCTTGATGAGTGGATGGGAGATGGTAGCTTTATCCTGGGTATCACTGTCATGTCACAGGTAGACAGAGGCACAGTATACTAACCATGACATATGTCTTGGCAAACTCCACTTACAATGTGTGTCAAAGAACAAACACACTCTCCGACTAGCATTAGAAATGGACTAGGGCACATCGCTAGTGTTTGTAAATGTACACCTATGTTGTGGAATATAGCAATGTTGGACAAGCCTGGTTTAAGTAGTTCATATCTGAACATAATGCAACATGGTCAGATGTGCACAACTGGCCCCTAACCAGGCTGTTGTGCTCACTATGGAAATGTAAAGCAGTGATAGGACTAAAGCCCAGGATACTGTCCACCACAGTCAAAGTACTGAACCAGTACACTATACAGTACTACAGTGTTAGGTCAGTGTGAAAGGATGTTGACAACTGTATGCAAAGTATCCCATGCAAACCCTGCAGGCACAGTATAATCCTGTTGTGTTCACACACAAAGCAGTTGTACAGTAACTACACAACATGACACACAACACACAACCATAAATGGGAGATATTTGTTGAAGTTCACACTCATCTACAAATGTGGTGGGCTGCAGAGTTTAACATATGGAATGCTCACACTGGGCATGCTCACACACTTTGATAAATGAGACATATGTCAGACAACATGCCATGGGAAGGCTGAACTGGGCATGCTCACACACTTAGGCCAAATCTCAGTTTAGCAGTTGGCCACACATATCTGGTATTTTTACATGTTATTCCAGGAACCAACCACATTACAGCAATCTGCCCAGTGCACACAGTTAAATGACTACAGAGACATACGTGATATAGTGGATCCCTCCCATATGCAAACATCTTCCACAGATACACAAGTTGTTCATACAAACAGGGAATGCTATGGCAATAAAGACGTGCAAACAGTCTATCAGCAACAAATAATGTGCATTTGACAATTAAACATATGGGTGTAGAGGTCAACTCTAGGCTGTTTGCTCTTGGGAATGACAGCTTAGCCAGAGTGTGCTTGGCGTCTGCCTCCCCACAGGATGCACATTCCCCTTTCTAAACACCGATGATGTCAGCACCCTATAAGTACAGCAGGAGAAGAGAAACCTTCCAGTAATGCGAATAGTGCAGTCCACTAATGCGTCTGTCTCAAGTGTCATAACATAGTGAGGTAGGGGTTTGCATCCTGCAAATGCTCAGTGTGTGAGTGGGGTTGGTGTGTGTGCAAGTCTGTGGGACCGAAATGTCCCTTTTGGCAACTGGGAAAACACACTACAGGATGCACATTCCCCTTTCTAAACACTGATGATGTCAGCACTCTATAAGTATAACAGGAGAAGAAAAACCTCCCAGTATTGGGAATAGCGCGATCCGCTAATGCGTCTGTCTCAAATGTCATAACATAGTTAGGTAGGGGTTTGAATCCTGCAAATGGCAAGTGTGTGTGTTTGGCTGAGGGGGGTTAGTGTGTGTGAGGGAAATGTCCCTTTTGACAACTAGGAGAACAGACTACAGGATGCACATTCCCCTTTCTAAACACTGATGATGTCAGCACCCTATAAGTACAGCAAGAGAAGGAAAACCTCTCAGTAATGTGAATAGTGCACTCTGCTAATGCGTCCATTTCAAGTGTCATAACATAGTTCGATAGGGGTTTGTATCCTGTAAATGGCAAGTGTGTGCAATTGGCTGTGGGGGGTTAGTGTGTTTGCAAGGGAAATGTCCCTTTTGGCAACTAGGAGAACAGACTACAGGATGCACATTCCCCTTTCTAAACACTGATGATTCAGCACCCTATAAGTATAGCAAGAAAAAACGAAACCTCCCAATAATACGAATAGCGCACTCTGCTGGTGCACCACCCTCGAATGTCATAACATAGCTAGGTAGGGGTTTGAATCCTGTAAATGGCAAGTGTGTGTGTTTGGCTGAGGGGGGAATTGTGTGTGAGAGAAATGTCCCTTTTGGCAACTAGGAGAACAGACTACAGGATGCACATTCCCCTTTCTAAACACTGATGATGTCAGCACCCTATAAGTACAGCAAGAGAAGAACAGTCTCCCAGTAATGCGAATAGTGCACTCCACTAATGCGCCCATCTGGGGTGTCATAACATAGTTATGTAGGGGTTTGAATCCTGTAAATGGCAAGTGTGTGTTTAGCTGAGGGGGGTAGTGTATGTGCAATTGTGTGTGACGGAAATGTCCCTTTTGGCAACTAGGAGAACAGACTACAGGATGCACATTCCCCTTTCTAAACACTGATGATGTCAGCACCCTATAAGTACAGCAAGAGAAGTGAAACCTCCCAGTAATGTGAAGAGCGCGCTCTGCTAATGCGTCTGTCTCAAATGTTAGAACATAGTTAGGTAGGGGTTTGAATCCTATAAATGACAAGTGTGAGTGTTTGGCTGATGGGGGTATTGTGTGTGAGGAAAAGGCCCCTTTTGGCAACTAGGAGAACAGACTACAGGAAGGACATTCCCCTTTCTAAACACTGATGATGTCAGCACCCTATAAGTACAGCAAGAGAAGAAAAACCTCCCAGTAATGCAAATAGCGTGCTCCGCTAATGCGTCTGTCTCGAGTGTCATAACATAGTTAAGTAAGAGTTTGAATTCTGCAAATGACAAGTGTGTGTGTTTGGCTGAGGGGGGTAGTGTGTGTGTGAAAGAAATGTCCCTTTTGGCAACTAGGAGAACAGACTACAGGATGCACATTCCCCTTTCTAAACACTGATGATGTCAGCACCCTACAAGTACAGCAGGAGAAGGTATGTGGCATGGACAATGACTGAGTCATATGTGTCCATGCCTCTGACTGACCTGTATGCTTGTGTTATGTGGTGGACCATAGTGCCCCACAGGCATATCACTGTGACCTTCACCTTGTCCAGCCTGGTGAGCATGACCATACTGTACCGGACAATAAAGGTAGCTAACACAACTGTGGCAGGTGTGTTGTCTAGCCGTACAGGCTGAGACTGGCACATAGGATTTGTGTGCTATGTGTTATGTGTGATATGTTCAGGCATAATGTATGCCTGTGTGCCAGCTGCAGAGGTGTGTTCCACTCAGGCAGGATGCTATTCTAAGGCTCCACGAATGGCCTAGTATGTTCACATGCTTGTATTGCTGTCAGTGTAGGTCTACATCAGACTGGTATTGTAGTCACTGTAGTATTGCATGCCACCTGACAGGTTATGCCAGTACTGGGTTCAGAGTGCTTAGTCCCCAGTTTGGCTATGTGGTTGCATCTCATACATGTGTTGTACGTCCATGTGTAGGGGAGAGAGTTGACTGTGTACATGTGGCAGCTGTGACATTGCTACATGACCCACATATTCCACAACTGTAGCATAGAGGTGACTGACTACTGACCTTTGAACATGCTACCATAGTATTGTGATTGCCATGGTGATTAACAGCACATAGGGCCAATGGGGAACAAGGTACATAGGTTCATAGGTTCATAGCGTCATACTAGGCAATCTGCCCTAGGGCATTTAAGAACCTAGCCAGAATGTGTTTGGCTGTCGCCATCCAATGTAAATATATCTTGCCATGCCCTTTTCCGAGGTTAGTATACTGTGCCTCTGTCTAACAGTGACACAGAAGTGATACCCGGGGTAAACCTACATTGTCCCATCCACTCATCAAGATTCCTCTTGAAGAGAGTCAGTGAGGGACTCTTCCTAACCTGGACTGGGATTTTATTCCAGAGTGAAGTGAGCCTCTGGGTTATGAATCTGTCCTTCCAGCATGTCCTATTTATTTCAGTGCTGAGGCTCAGGTCTCTCAAGCATGTATCCTGATGGGATTTGGATATTCTCAGGTGTAGCATGCCCATTAATTCCGGGTTCGACATGGTGTTATACATTAGGCACAGATCGCCTCTGAACAGGTGGTATGCCACTGAGTAGAGCTGGGGTTTATTTAACCGGACAACATATGGCATCTGTTTGAGCCCTTTGATCCTCTTGGTGAGGTACTTGTGGGGTCTTTCCAGTTGCTGCAGGTGTCTGGTAAGGTACATCCCGACAGGGGGATTGTACTCAATTATGGGCCTGATGAGGGATGAGTAAAGAGGCACGATGTCCTCCCCTGATGTAGATGTGAATCCCTTCATGATGGGGTGGGCTATATACAATGTCTTTCTAACCACTTTGGCCACGTGGTTGTCAAATGAGAGATTGCTATCAACTTGGGTCCCCAGGTCCCTAATTACTTCTTCTGTACATAATGGAGTACCACCTATGTGGTACTTTGTGGGCACTTTGTTTTGCCAAAGGGATGACTATACACACTTTTGCATTCAGCTGGAGGCCATGGCTCTGGCACAAGTTGTCTGTTTCTATGATGCCCCTTTGGAAGATGCTTGTGTCGGCTGGAGAGTCGATTATGGTGGCCAGATTGCAGTCATCTGCATATTTGGTCAGCCACAGTCCTTCCGTGTTGGCCTGTACCTCCGATAAATATATACCAAACAAGGGAGGTCCCAGGACTGAGCCTTGTGGGACACAACTCGTAACTGGTTTGGAGGCTGGCATGGCTCCAGCAATTCTAACCATGTGGGTTCTGTCCTTGAGCCAGTGTGCAATCCATCTAGTGACATAGGGGCTTATATTTAAGCTGGTGAGCTTCTCTAGAATGCCCAAGTGGGGTATTGTTTTGAAGGCTTTTGCGAGGTCCAGGTAGGCTGTGTGAACCACCTTCCCCTCGTCAATGGCCTTGGTGACTGTTTCAAAGAAATCAACCAGGTTTGAGAGGCAGGATCTGCCATTAACAAAGCCAAACTGGGTATGAACCAGTGTCTGTAGGTCCGCAATATCTATATTTATGTGGTCCATGATGATCCTTTCCATAGCTCTGCAGACCAAGCTAGTGTGGCTTATGTGGTGATAGTGTCCGGGATCCGTTGAGGCACCACCTTTCTGTAGAGGGACCACTGTTGCTGTACACCACACTTTGAACACATATCCTGTAGTAAGGCTGGGATTGAACAGTAGGTTTATGTTTGGTAGTAGCACGTCTTGGTGGTCATGTAGGACACAGCCCGGGACACTGTCTCGTCCCATTCATGCAGTGTGTATTGCTTTGGAGAGGGCGGCTATTATCTGAGTATCTGAGATGTCAGGGGGGCAGCACTCTGCTGGGATACATATTTGCCCTTTCAGTGTGGAGGGGGGTGAGATGTTTGCACTGAACCTATCAGCTAGAATGTTGGCAATGTCTGTGGGTTTGGTGTTTCTATTGACATTTTGGACTACCTATGAGCATATCTGGGAATTACCACCCAGGTTCCTAACATAACTAAAGAAAGCCTTGTGATTATCCTTAGTGTCCTGTGCAATTTCTCTCGAAGCTGGCCTTAGACAATCTTATGAGTGCCTGTAGTTATTTGCTAATACTGATCAGTGATGCCTTCCCTATTTGTGAATTTGCTGTATCATTTAGTAGCTTCCTCCTTCTATTGTGTAGTTTGTTTATGGCTGGGGTCCACCAGACAGGACGTCTGCCTTTGGAGGATTGGGTCTTGGTTTTATTCGGGATCACATGATCCATGCATTCCTGAAGGTGTCCATAGAATGTGTTTATAGAGGAATCTGCGGTCTGGTCTGTAGTTTCCACAGGCCCGGGGGCTTTGAAGGTTTCCACCTCAGTTTTGAGGAGTGTGAATTTGCTTTAGAGAAGTTGTTCAGTGTGGTTTTCTGGGCAGGGTGTGGGGTCGGGATGTGAATATCCAGTGAGATTAGTTTATGGTCTGATCTTACCAGTGAGGGATACACTTTGGTCTGGAGCATAGAGTCCCCATGTTGGTGATGATCAGGTCCAGTATGTTTCCCCTTCTTGTGGGAGTGGTAACAAGTTGTTCCATAGCATTTGAGCTCATATATTCTAGGAATCTTTGGCCTAGGGTGATGGAGCTAGAGTCATGCTCCCAGTCCATGTTTGGGTAGTTGACGTCGCCCAATATAATGGTGTTTGGAGAGACCTTCATATTTCCACTGTTCACAAGACGGCCGAGTGCAGTTCTTGGGTTTGGGAGGGTGGTCTGTAGCAGGCTATAACCTGGAAGGCAGTTTCACCCATTGTTAGTTGCACATGGATAGTCTCTGATGCTTGGTGCTTTGCCACCAACCTGGAGGTGTGGGTATCTTTGATGAATATCAATACTCCCCCTCCATTTGTGGTTCGTTCCAAGTTTTGGGGCTGAAAAGCATGGTATGAGGTTAAACCTGGTAGTGCTGGTGTGCTCTCAGTAGCCCTGAACCAGGCATCTGTTACTGCACAGATATCAATGTTCTCCATGCCAAGGAGAGTTTCGGGTGCATGCATCTTGAGGTTTAGACTTCTGACATTGGGTAGCATTACTCTTATCCCTTGTGATACCTATGAAGGTGGGTTTGTCATTTGAGCCTTGCCTAACATAGGCACTATGGGGGTAGCAAGAGCCTTTGCCAATATCTGAAAGCCCAGGGGTGACAGGTGCAGGCCGTCCCTAGCGAAGCAGGTGGTTCAACAGAAGATGAATATGTGAAGGTGTAGTGCCTGTGATTAGTTAGCAGTAGCATATATGACTGCTCATGTGGACACATGCCAGGTAAGTCATATGCACTGTGTCACAGGCAACGTACATGTGAACAGGACAAACAGTGACATTCTGTCAAGTGAGACATGGACATACATATAGTAAGCTATGCAGATGGCACTAGGAGTCCACAGAAGCTCTACAACTATGCATTGCAGGTGGGATCAGTATTCCAGGGTAATTGCAAGCAAACATGCATGCAAACAAAGCTACAGTAAACAGGGCTGCATGTAGTCCATTGTACAACAAACAAGCTGTACCACTTCCAGTAGGTAACACTGCAGATATGCAGGCACTATGCACATGTACATGGAAATACATGGGTCAGATGGATAGGGTCCAGTCTCAGTGCACACAAGTGTACAGACCATGTACTGTCAGGATGTACAATAACTGGATGGAAACCCATGTGCTCATACCTGCAGTAATACACATGTCAAATAACAGACACTGAGCCTTCACTCAGTGGTTCCATACCTAGTAGGATGTATGCTACCTGGCCTGCCACCACAGTATCCCTGACATATATGGGGACTCTCCCTCCTGTGACAGTTAGTTTTGTGTGTTGGGGCTGTCTAGCATGGTATGAGATTTGAGCTTGCAGTGCTAGGGTGCTCCTGTGTGTCCTGTACCAGTCGTGTAGTACTGCACACATATCAACATCCTCAAACATCCGCATTGCAGAGTCCAGTGTGGGCAACATGCCACTTGTAGTTTACATGTCCATCATTGCGTATTACTACATTCATTACCTTATCCCCTGTGCTACCTATGTATGTAGTTTTTTGTTGACATCATTACCACCAGTATGCCAACATGTGCAGATGATACACTATGGTACTTACCATGGGTGTAGACAACAGTACATGACAATCACACCCTTACTGCATCAGGCATGCTGTGATATACCCACAATTAATTCAGCGCACAGTACTGTTAACATCTTCCATCTGAAGAAGCGTAGCTTAGAACTACGCGAAAGCGCTCATTTTTATACAATAAACTGGAATACGTTTTACATCGTGTCTGCCATTTGGATTTTTTCAGTCTAAAGAAGAATTTGTACATCGTGGTTGGTCTTCTCACTACCTCACATTCATTTCTCTGTTTTTTTGGTGAGAAGTCCTTTCAGTGAAGAGTTTGCCTTCCTTGTCATACATACTGTTAACAACATGATACTATTACTACACATCTATGTGGTCACCCTGTGCATCAGCAACATGTTAACCTGTACCTGCACAGTTGTTACAGATTGCAGGAGGTGGCATAGTTTCATCATATGCACAGGGTGTGAACTTGGTATGCCTGAGTCAACCACCGATACCACCGACTGATATGTATGTGTATGTGTGTTGGTGAGGGACAGCAGTTGAAGGGGGGGGCAATGTTGATGCAGTGTGTGCATGTGTGTGGTAGCCCTAGGTGTTGTCAATTCGCATGTGTGTATGGATGCACACAGTTCCACCTCATGACTGCCATATACTGGTGTTTGTGGACAGCCACAGACTGTACCTACCAGGTCATACAGATCAGTGTCTCTGGCCACGGACATGGCACCTGTGCCTTGCAGGGGTGCTACGGACCGTATCCGGTACCAACCCAGACTGGGTACTGTCATCAGAAGTAGGTGTTCATTGACTGGACACAGATCCCTGTCGGGCCTGGCCAGAGCCACGTGCATGTGGTCTCCTGGGGCGGTCTGATGACAGCACAGACCCAGCATTGCTGGGGCTGCTGCTGGCACTACGGGGGCGGCTGCGGCACTGTTGTCATCTGCGACGACAGCCATCTGCTGCTGTTGCTGGCATACAGCCACGTCGACGCCTCAACCGTCCACCATCGCCCTGGCTCATGGACATGTAGTTGTGGAACCGGTCTAATATGTCCCCACAATGTCTGTCTATGACATCGGTGAAATCACGGATGGCAGCCGCAATGTCACGCATACTGTCAGTCATGGCTGTGCGACATGCTGTCAGCTCCCTCAGACCCTGTCTGGTGTACCGTTCCATACATGACTGTGCCTGCATGACAGCCCGAAACATAGCTGAGTTTGTAAGACCTCTGTGGGCACGTCTGACAGGGGCAGTACGCCCACGGATGCTCCCACGAGAACCCCTGGACATCTGTCTGTGTGGTGCCATCTCTGGGCCATGCCCATGGCTGCTGTGTGGGGAGGCATGTGCCACAGATACCACATTACCCTGGTCAATGCCCACTGTATGCTGTCCATCACCTAGGGACATTGGTGACAAAGGGTGTATTGGCAGGATAACTGTGCGCATTGCTGGGGTCGACAGCTGTGTACTGTCAATCGGCTGACCAATGGCGGACCCTGGCATACCTTCCTGTGCCATTACACAGATGTCATTATTATCAGTACCCATGGTACCTGATTCAGGTTCCCTGCTACATGACACCAGAGCAGCACCAGAACCTGTGGGAGGGAAACAAGAAACACAGTTTACAATGTCTACACATTACCAGTGATGCACACATACACACATGCGCGCATGCGCACATGCACACATGCACAGGTGCACACATGCACACATGCACACATGCGCACATGCACAGGTGCGCACATGCGCACATGCACAGGTGCAGACATGCACACGTGCACAGGTGCACACATGTGCACATGCACACGTGCACACATGCGCACATGCACACATGCACACATGCACACATGCGCACATGCACACATGCACACATGCACAGGTGCGCACATGAGCACATACACACGTGCACACATGCACAGGTGCACACATGCACACATGCACACATGCCCACAGTTTCACACAGTTGTACAGTACTCAGTATGCGTGATATCAGCACACAGACACAGACACACCTAAATGCATACAAAGAGCACTACTAAGTGAGCCTAATATTACTATTACTATCAAGACTATTACAGGAATTGTTAATACACACTCACCAGCATGGATAGGCTGCATTGCTGTTACACCGGAGGGACCTGCAGACGTTAAGAAACTAATGTCAGTGGGCACAACTGTGTCATTGTTACTGAGTATGATACAGGTCAGTAGTTCAACAGTCACCTTTCACAGGTCAGCTGCTAATATTGAGGATATCACACTTGCACATTAAATACTATGGTGACAGCTACAAACCAAGGACACACCTCACACATGCATTAACTACCAGTGTACACAACAGTCAACTATACATATGGCATATTACCTGCACGTTCACTGTCTTGCTGCTGCGTGGCTCCAGCCTCCATCATAATGCATATCTGCTGCTGTTGTTGTTGCTGGCGGACTGGAGTGACTACACTCATGAGTAGTCCCTCCAGTCTGGTGAGTGGGGGATATGTAGCCACCCCACCACCTGTGGCGACCTGTTGCCTGTGGATATCCGACGCACGCTGATGGACATTTCTGATTAAATCACTGCAGTGATGTCGTACCTGCTCATATGTCCTATTATGCATGCCTATGTCATTTACCCGATGGACCAGGTCTTGCCACAGTGCAGCCCTCTCCTGCTGATTCTGGCTAGTGTGGGAAAAGAGTATTGCATAATCCCGCACCAGGCTCTGGTGTATCTCCTCATCCTCAGCTGTGGAGTAAGTGGGATTCCGCGGGTGAGCCATGTACCTGAAAAAGAAAATAACCTGATATCAGCAATATATGTCAGCAGAATTTGGCACACATACTACACATGCTACTCGACTGTTATGATACAACATATCTCACATATATAGCATCTGTCTGTCTATTGGTGGATACACATGTAAATGGCCAGGTATCAGTGCTCAGCCAGCAACTGTGCAACAGTACCTGGCACACTCCATACGACATACTACCTAACCCCAGCAGTCAGAACACTGATTCAGGTCAAGAGCACCTCCTCACTCTGGGGGTTTGTATCTAGGTACTGTATGGCCTACATCATCAACTACTGTGAGCTGACCACACACTAATTGCCCTGGATATACATATCCCACCTCCATCACCAGCACAAACGACTATAGTGAATAACATTACAGATGCAAACTTTACACTTTGTAACAGTGACATGGTATTCTTTCAGCCCACTGGGCCAGGGGCAGATACAATCCCACAATGCTGACCCCTACATGATTGCTTTCTACAGACATCTCCGAGAATGCATGGATCATGCAATCCCATATATGACCAAGACACTCTCCACAAAGGGACAGCATCTTGTCTGGTGGACCCCAGCCATAGACAGATTGTATTACAGAAGATGGAAGCTACTGCAAGACAGAGCATAATTCCATAAAGGGAGGGCATGTCTGAGCAGCACTAGTAAGGATCTATTTTCCATCATACAAACATCCATGGGTAACTTTGAGAGGGAAATCAAGAGGGACACTACAGATAACCAGAAGGCCTTCTTCAGTTATGTTAGCAACCTGGTCAGAATCCATCCTCTATGCCCATAGTTAGTACACAACAACAAATATTTAACTGACACCACAGATATTGACAACATTGTGGCAGACAGGTTCAGTGCAGGTGTCACCCCGCCCTCTCCCCCAAAATAAGACAAAGTTATCCCAGCTGACTGTAACCTCCCTGTCATCGCAGATGTCCACGTGAGAGCCGCCCTCAGGAAAGCAGAATACACAACATGACTGGGACCTGATGGTATCCCCAGTTGCATGCTACATAAACTCTGACAGGAGCTAAACACACATATAGAAGTGCTATGTAACACTAGCCTGACTACAGGATATGTACCTGTACACTGGCACACAGCAGCAGTGGTTCTACTCCACGAAGGAGGCACCTCAACATACCAGTACAATACAACACAATACATTACATTACAATACAATACTGTACAATATGCTATTGCCCCTGGGACTACAGCAGCATACTGTTCTGCTACCCTGACCATTGTGACACATGTGGTGTGATGGTACCTGCTGCTATCACACAGTTACACAGGGTGACTCATATGGCATATTACCTATCTGACTAACATTCAGCAGGGGTATGTGTGACATGTCCTCATGGGGAGTCTTGCTTCTTAACACTGTGTGGTTTATTGCAGGGTATGCCTTATCTGTGGGTAGGAACTTTTACCTCCACATGTGCTCTCTATTGCAGTGGAATGGACGACACACAGCAGTCATTTAGGTTGTGGATGGTCTGAGGTGTTACTATGGTTGTTGGGCATCTGACATGGGTGTGACTTACGAATGTAAATCCGGGAGTGGTAACCTCTATGTGGGTAGTGTATGTGTACTCTGTGGTGTTATCAGTCACTGTGCATTGGTAATGTGTTTGAGTGCATTGTCACAGTGTTGTACATGTCACTGTGTCCTTCTCCATATCTGCAGCTGTCATGTGAGGTCCATACCATGGCATCCATTATGTGGTGTGGAGGGGTACACCAACCTACATGTCCATAGCTGACACACCATGTCTGCTGACACATACCATGTGCAGGTATTCCAGAAATAGTGTGCCACTGTGAATATCATTGGGGCCACTATTGTACACATTTATGACCCTGTTCACCCCTGACACATGCAGTGGTGGGCAGCCAATCACATATCTGGTGGTTACCGGTGTAGGTGATTTGAAATGTGGTATGGTACTCCGGTTTTGACACTGGTGTTCACTCCATGTCTTTGTCACCAGGCACCTGTTGCAACACATCTGTACACATGTGCCTCACTCAGAATTTATATACATCTCTCTCTCTCTCTCTATATATATATATATATATATATATATATATATATATATATATGTATATAGATATATCTATATGTATATATATATATATATATATATATATATATATATATATGTCTGTATACATATACACATATATATATATTGATGTACACATATTGCTATAGATGTGGAGGGGGGGCACAGAGGGCGTGAGAGTGACAGAGGGGGTGGGACAGGGTGTGTTGAGGTCGTCATATACAGTCATACCTGTAGATAGTCAGATCAGTCTGTCTATGTATATGTATCTACATATATCTATTTCTGTATGTGTGCATTACATATATATGTTTGTGCATATTCTATCTACATCTGTCTATGTATTCCTACATCTCTCTCTATGTATGTATACATATATGCATATTATATATATATATATATATATATATATATATATATATATATATATGTACATACATACATATTTTGACATATCCATATGATAGACAGGTATATCAACATGTTTGTCTACCATACTGTATACACACACTAACATACTGCTAAACATACATAACTGTGAAACCTACTTTGTACATTGCACTACAACCTACAGTCAACCTACATTGATATGTGCACATAGATGCTCTCACATACAAATGTATGTACAGCCTTCACTGATAGTTGCTGTATGTCCCCTGCCCTTTACACATCTTCATATACATATGGATACAGACCAATGACACATATGGAGGGTTCACAGTATGTAGACCTTTATAGTATTACTTTACATTACCTGTGTTTGTCACAGCTGCTTGTGTTGCCATCTGGTTTTCTGTCCTGCTGCTCCACTTCCCAGTTGTCAGCTTTCAGGTGGCTGTTGCTGAACAGTTTTGTTTGTGTCTGCTTAATTTCAGTTTTCTCTGTCTCTGTCTCTCTCTCTCTCTCTCTGTCTGTCTCTCACGTCCTCCTCAGGGTGCAATGAAAGTATTGCATGTGTGGTCTGGGAGAACAGCATATTTTTGTAGGTATCTGCATATGCCCATGTGATGGCCTCTGCACCAATTGTTAGCCAGCATTTGCTAATTGCATGCAACCAGTTGTGTACTGATTGCAGTTCTCACTGTGATTTCAGAACAGTGCTATAAAAAGGTATGTGAGATAGGCGTAGCCCTTTCAGATTTTAAGGGCAGGGACCATGCTGGTATGCTGTGGACAATGTTCTGTGAGTGTAAAGGTTGGTATCTCTCTCATATTTCCAGCTGTGTTGTAGATTAACATTCCTCCATTCATTTCTCCAGTTTCCTGTACTAAATGTGTATGTACACTGACACCTACAACTACTACTACTGTTAATGTGTGTGTGTGTGCTTTCATTTCACTTTTGCTTGCACTTTGTTGCTAAGGCTTCAATATTTGCCCTTTACATTCACTACTTGTATGCCTGCTAGGTGTCCTGACTGTAGTGTGCTGCTGTAGCTTTCCTATTTTCCATGTACATTCACACCTTGGAATGCTTGCTATATCTGCTAGGGTGTTACAGCAAGCAGTGTGGTCTGGCCATGATGTGGGCCTTGACATCTATTAGGGTATTTGAGTATGCTGCTGAGCAGGCCCCAGAGACTCTCAGGTTCATCTGTTATCTGCCTCATGGAATGGTACATATCAGTGGGGTACACCCATTAAATTGTCTGGTATGCTGCAGTTGTGACTGTGGGTTAGCATGAGCATATGTATTACTACACTTATTCTGCCATGCAAGTGGTAAATACTTTCAGGACTCCATATTTACCATTGCATGTGTTGTTACACCTTTCTGCCTACTGTTTGTACATTTCACATGGAGTCTGTGGGGCATCCCTGTAAGTCATTCACTGTTGCTATGTCTAGGCTCTTAACTATTCAAATATGGTGGTGTCAGACCTCTCATGTGTACAAATATTTGCAGGTTGTCCACATTTCTGCCTCATATTTTGGTCAATATCTCATGCACAGCTTTTTCCGGCAAATCACTCTGAGCTCAAGTCAGAATATAGTGACAAACATTCAAGTTTCAGACTTCATACCCTTCCAAACATCCCACAAAATGCAGACCCTGTTACTCTCTGAACTGTCTGCGTTTGTTGTAACATTATTTGTAATGTGTCCCTGGTTTTGAGCCTTTGCTCCACATATTTTATTACTTGGTCCGGATGTGTTCCTGTAAGAGGTTGTGGGGTATGGGCAGTGATTATCCTGCTGTGAGTATGTGTGTGGCTTGCAAGGTGCTATAGTGACATTATTACCTACTAGCTACCAACTAGCATGGCTGTTTCTGTTCACACACTACTATTATGGAAATCCACTAGTTTTGACAGTAATTCTAAATGACATGCTTTGTGTACTACACATCCTATATTCCCTTTACATTCATTCCTACTATAACATGATATATTTATTTTAGCACAATGTTCTTGTATAAAAGTCATGGCTTAGTGGTAAGTCATGCAGACTACTGTCTCCAAGGTCCTGGGTTCGCGACTGCCAGTGGGATTTTATTTTGCTTCTGAACTGACTACAGGACCTGTCAATCAAAGTGACTAAGGCACTTTTAAGCAGTTATAACCGGCTTAGCGCTGGTTTGCGCAGAGCTCACGCATGCGCACTGGCGTTTAGCTCTGCGCACACAAGCGCACACCCGCTTACAACCGCTTAAACGTGCTTACTCTTGCGCACACCTGCGCTATTTTCTTTGAAAGACATGAAAATGGGGAGACAGGAAAGTGGTGAAAAAGGGGTCACAAAGAGGGTAAGACAGTAGGGAAACAAGCTTGGGTTTTGCAGGAAGGATATAGGTAAGGCCCATAGCTGCCCATTCCTTCATCAGCAACAGCTGTGCATATGTTTGTAATTTGGTGTGACATTTGATACCTTCCACCCCTGAGAGAGGTGTAAGGACAACAGTAATACTTGTTGTACAGCCAATTGTAATTGATAGTTTTCATGTCTGGTAGACATATGTGCGGAATGAGCAGCTATGTATGGGGTGTAATTTTTTTGTGGGTACAGAGTGCCTTTTTTTTTTTTTTTTTCAGGTGAGAGTGGTATGTCAGGTGAAGGAAGTCGGTACAGCTGGGGAGGTAGGTTGGGTAGGTAAACAGACAAGACAAACAAGACGCATACAGGGGCGGTGTATGACATGTGTGGGGGGGTTACACAATTGACGGGGATGGAGGTTTGGATATCCAGAGCCCATGAGCCACAGATGGCAACAGTGGAACTGATATCCCCACCCATAGGCAGTTGCCACTGTTCCTTCACTGCCCAGGATGAGTCTGTGCTGTGGGCTGTGTAGGCTGGGCAACAGGCATGCCCGTAAGTTGTGCCACCCGTGCCTCAAGCTGGCGTAGGGGCTCGAGAACAGAGTCCCGAATCTCCCTACGCACCACAGTCCAGATGCTACGGAGGGTGAGTGGTGGTTCTCCTCCGGCCACACTTGCAGAGGGGGGGCGAGCCCCATCCCCTGCAGTGCTTCCACCCACAGGTGGCACAGGGCCACCGGAGGAGGGTCCAGACTGGGCACTAGTGCCAGGTGCACTCGCCAGCTGAGGTGGGAGAGGTGGGTCCGCTGCAACCCGGCTTCCCTGTCATCCTATGTTTTACATTATGTCATGACAGTTTGGGTTAGTGACATATAATACCATTCACAATTAGTTGTAACAGCATGCATTAGTATTCCCATTAACCAAACACCCAGATATTCACACCATTGAACAGCGTGCATAACACATGCATAATTTGAACAGCAATACACAGTCCAACAACATGCAGGGTTAATTGATGGCAGAAGGACATCAGGTTTGGATGTATGAACAGGGCAGATGCATCAACGGACATGCAAATATATATGACCCAACAGGACAAATGTCCAGGGGTGTTAATTGTGATTGCACATACCATTTTCACATGGAATGGGTTATATGTGGTTATAGAGTGGGGTGAAGAAAATAATATTAACACCTTCAAATACCAATACATATGCTGTACATTTCTAATAGCTACAGATATATACACACACTACTGTTCTAACTACAGTTTCCTATATGATAACTATTTCAACTTGGTGATAGGACTGTTACTGCAACATCAATATACATTTTATTGTTCTTCATACACATTCATATCTAGCTTTGTTCAGCTACATCATCCTGCTACATTCGCTTTATATAGCTGTAGACAAGTGTGGATGTTTGGTATATCAGACAATCATACTATTTGCATATTGCAGAGTGAGAGCAACATATCCAGATTTTGGGATACACATTCCAGATGCAGCAACACTTTGAACAGATTTCGCTGTTTGGTTTTGATTCTCACATGCATTTCATTCTGTCTTGACTTCAGTATACTTTATTCAGGGGTTATTACTACTGTATTGCTGGATTCATGACACTTTCTCACACTCTCTCACTTGTTTTCATTTTACTATTCAGGATGGTACTTACTTCTAGGCTTTATTGACATGTTTTACCTGTAGTTATTACAATCCTTTCCAGCAGTCTCACTTCTGTCATGTTTCAGTATTTCAACAGGGATATATTTCACACATGTGATTTCATCATCTTCTGCAGCTATACTTTTCAGCCTGCTGCAGGTTGTGTACTATTTTCTTACAGGTGGGGCATTTTTATTTCAGAATTTATGTCAGACATTTTCATGTTTCTGTTTGGCTTACAAGCTGCAACACACTTTTGTAATCAAGCAATACTTGCAGACACTTTCACACTGTTACTTGCACATTTTATTCCTTAGTGACTACACTGCACTCTTTTGCTGACTGTCATACTTTTATATTTCTTTACAGTTACTGGTAGTGGATTACTGACCTGCCTGGTGGCGCAACCGCACCAGCCTATCGCCATAGGCTCTGCGGTTTGCAGAACGGACACCTGCAGCTGTAATATAAATGAAGTAATATTGGAATACACATCTCCATAATATCAGCTAGTTTAATTTCTTACATACATAATTAAATGTAACTTACTCAGTAGTGGGGCGTTGGGCATTTGCCGGGCCTCCTGGATCCAAAGGTTCAGTTGGTCCTGCTTGCGTCTCTTCAGGTCCACATGGTGGTGACGGACCTGCTCACCAGTCCTTGGAATCCCTGTGGCACTGGTGAGATCATGAGCCAACTGGTCCCACGCCTCAGCCCTGTATGCTCCCCAGAGGACCTGGCCCTGCATGAGTTGGGCCTCAAGATTGTGGACTAGGAGCCAGACCATGTACCTGGACTCCTCAATGCCCCACCTCTGTGCTCGAAAGCAACTACCCTCTCCTACTCCTGTTATTCTGCCTGCAGTTCAGTTCTACAATCGTTTATGCTGTGTATTCCCGCCTATGGGGCTTATATAGTCCGTTTTTCCCACACATATCTGTGATTGGCCATTTTGGAATTGTATCAACTTCAGTAAACCTGCATTGTCATGCTCCAGTTTGTATTCATTCCTATATATTAGCTATTATTGCATTTATAGGTACTGCTGTCATGGCTTAGTGGTTTGGTACCTTGACTATGGTGTATAGTATCCTGGGTTCAAAACTGGCCACTACTTTTTATTTTTCATGACTGTCTAGACATGCTGAGGGGTGTGTCTGTGTAAAGGCAGTTTTGATACAGCTTGCTCAACGTTGCCCGTCGGTTAGCTTGTTTGCGCGGTGCGCAGCTCCACGCAAACGGGGTACGCTGGTTTAAGCCTCATTTGGCTATCGGCACGCATATTACGCTCAGCTGAGCTAGGGGCACTTAGATTCAGCATGTTAAACCACTGCTCAGCTACGGCCACTCATTTTGCACCAGTTAAACCACTGCTCACGTACGGGCAGATGCACTCACCCTGTTAAACTGTAACTCAGCTATGGGCACATCTGGCATTTTTTATTCTTTTGTTACCTCATATTTCTTCAATATAAATGGGCTATTTCATTACATTTTACATAAAATGTGGTTTTATGTGCACATATTTGTCAGGGACTTGTTTCATGCTTATTTTGCTAAAAATAAAATTTGGTGTTGTGGGGGCTCGAACCATGAATGCCTGCTTTTCAGCCAACATCTCTACTGCTACGCTATTGCTTCTTGGCTTACTTTGCATATTTAGTTCTTATATGCTTTTCCACTGACTGCTAACTGTGGCTAAGCTACGGGCACGCCCGCGCAAACGAGCGCACTCACGGTTAAACATTTTTACAATTTAAAAAAAATATATGACGTGTTTATTTATATATTTTCTGTTCAGAGTCTGTGGGGGCATGTGTTGTGTTGTGTTTATTCACATTTCCGTGGACTCTGTCGTGGGTGTTTACTTTGGGCACTTTTACTCTTCTGGGGGGCGTGTCCGCTTACAGGGCTCGGCCTACGGACACGCCCCCTACTGTCTTACACGGACTGTGTTAGTCTTAGGTGTGATTCAGCATGCTCTCATGAATATGCAAAGCATGCTGACATCACTCCATTTAACTGCAGCCTCCGTGTAAAAGTTATAACTCTTACACGGAGGCTACGTGAATCCTGCCCACTGTCTGAATACTGCAGTAAATGGCTCGGATTAATAACAATGTTTGTGTCTG
>NC_056743.1:512560550-512595550 GCF_019279795.1 Protopterus annectens | reverse complement strand
GACAACTAGAACCTTACGTGAACGTGTTAGGGAGCATATTTATGCTATTGCCAGAGGCAATGTTACCAACGCCCTGGCTAAACACGTAAAGGAACAAGGACAAACACACTCTTTTCAGTTTCAGGTACTTGAGCTAGTCGCGAAAAATGGCAGGTTAGGGGACATTAAAAACAAGATTGAGGAAAGAGAGGGTAGATGGATATTAAGATTACAAGCACACAATTTTGGTTTAAATGACAGATTAGCGCTTAAACCTTTCTTAGTGAACAGACCTTTGAAACATTGATATTGGCATATGTTTTAATGATTTTTAGATTTTATGATGCCTGTATTTTAATTTACTAACATTAGGCTTATTGCTTCTTGGTTCTGATTTGCTAGTTTGAACAGATGATGTATCAGTCATGTATATTTAAACAGATGTTTTGGGGCTGTTTTTATGTCTGATGAAGCGTTAAACATAACGTGAAAGCGCTTACTCTACTGCAGTCTGTTCGTTTTGTGTGTTAATAAACCTGTTTTAACAACTGGAGTTACATCCTTTCTAAGTCGTTTGGCTCATGGTGCACCTTCTCATATTTTATACAGTTGGTTTCTTTTCGGTTTGAAGGTGCTTTATCCAGCAAGTGCTGCTTTTACTCATTGAAGAATGATAATGGACAACACAGATGCATAGTTACAGAGGTGATGGGCAAACAAGTCAGATCATTAAACCTTGTTAAAGTACAAGTTATGCACATTTGAGAAAGGAAAGCCAGTGTGGAGACCTATCTCTTCACACACTGCAGTACCACAGTATTTTTTTCTGCCATTGTGTTACTCGTTCATAGAACAGGGATCTAGAAAATGAATATTTCTGCATCTCTGGTTATTTGACCCCGTCCTCTGCCTTAGCTGAATACATTTTATTCCATGTTGCCCTGCAAGCTAGTGAACTTTGTAGCATCCCCACTATACATCCAAGTACCATTTTTTGTTGAGTGAATGTTCCATCCCTGTCAGCGTGAAAAACGTATCTTTTCTGTAGACATTTTATCCTTGAAGGACTAGTCCTTGCCTACAGCCCCCTTATACTGCACAGAGTGGGCCTTCCTATTTATAGCCGCTGGTCCATCTGGTTTGACATCCATGATTGATATCATGCTGGCACTGTTCTGCCTATTTAGTTTTCTAGCACTAAAGCATACTAATCTGATGACCCACAGCAATGTAGGTTTGCAAGAACTCAACTGCACTCATGTTCTAAGCATGCCAGCCCATAGATATGATTATGACTTAATATTAGCATACCGTTAACAGTGTAGCTGTTGAATCTACTAAATTAGGATGCTTATGCCATTTTAGATCATAGAAGTCTGACACTGTGTCTAATGAGACAAAATGAGTTAGCAGACCTGCCATGTATTCTGCATCGACAAAGAGCTCCCTGTCACAATTATAAAGTCCAGAAAAATGAAATCAGGAACAATTAAACAAAAATAATTAAAAAATAATGACAAAAGAAGAAAGTGTTCAATGCAGGGAGGTGGTTATACACCATGTACCACTCATGAGTCATTGCTCCACAGCACATCTTTACATCTACTACCTCTGAGGTCATATTATCTTAGGGTAGGAAGAAAATTGCAAACAGACATGATATCTTGGAAATCCATAATTCTGATCACAGATTATAATTATATTGGCAAATTACAACAGCCAGGGATAACTATAAAAGGCAAAAGGACTCAAGAAAAAGAATACACAGCCATCATAGAAAAATGCTTTTATTTTGTATTGTTTGAAGCATGTTGTTACTGTTGGTGGTGGTGGTGATGGTGTTGCACTTTGCAATATCTATCCTTTACTTTATCATTTGTGCACTAGTAACATTAATTTCTAGTAGTGCCTTTCATTTGAATCATACTAACAAGAATAGTGTTGGATGAAACATTATCTATACTCTTCATGCAACCTTGCAAACTGTGTAAGGTATTCTCAGAACTTATGCATTTCTAGTTAAGGTGCATATTTGCATAGATATCACAGAGTCACATAATGTTTTATATTATAGAGCAATGTTGGGTTTGGAGCGTGTTTTAGTAATTAAGCCACAGCAGATATCATCCCTCTTTACTTCTTTTTCAGTAAGACAGGTTCCCTTTATTGCCAGCTCAAACCCTTAATTAGAAGAAACATGACTTGTTATGTATAGTTCCACTTCCCTCACATTCTTGTGTAAGTTTTGATGCCACCCAGAAAAACTGTCAGCTGTTGTAATTTGATATTTACTGCTGAGCAATGCTAAGTGGGCAGGGCTACATCCTGGCAAACATATGCACTTTAAAGTACACTTTAGCACATTCACAACTGAATAAACAAGGCTAATAGCAGAAGTTGCTCATACAGTAAAAAAAAAAAAAAAAAAAATCAGCTCACTTTTGAGAGGCATCCATTCGTATCATTTTCAAGGGCATGGAGAACATTCCATTCCAATTCCATCCAGCAGTCGGGTCGTCACTTCTACTACTGTTAGCTCAGCTAGTTTAAGCCAAGCCAGTTAAGCAGGATGAGTAAATCTGACTGAATAAACTGCTTTGACTGGGTATATCAAGTCAACAGTTTTTTTGAAAAGCTGTTCTCACTAGTTTGACAAATTATAATGACTTGCCTACTCTTTCAGTTTAAATTATTACTGCCCATGAGAGCTTTTGTTAATCTGTAAACTTATCCAGGTATGTAACATAATTGGTTCAGTGAATATTTGTTTTTGTAGTCGTCAATTGATGTGTACTGCTTTATCTGGAACGGAGTCTTTCATTTTCTTTTCAGTGTGCTGTGAAAAGGAGATACTGCTTACTTTTGTAACCTTAAACTTAAGTTATTATTTCCAAATGGGAATTTTTTGAAAGGAATGACATTTTCATTCTATGCATTTCATGCTTTGCACATTTTATACTATAGTCTCCTCATTTTACTTTAATAGTGAGTACAAGAGCACAAAAGGATTAATATTTCTAAGCCTTTATAAGCCCTGTCAACTCACATCATCATGATCACCTGTTTATGGCATTGTTGCATTCAGTATTAACATACTAGGACAGAAAGATAATGGTGATCCATGTGTTAAGCAAATATGCTCAATAGGAGAGCAACCTCATATCTTTGAAAAGGTGTTCAGTAAATAAAATGTAAAAGAGAAAATGAAAAAAAAAATCTGTTATATATAAACTGAACTTCATCTATATTCCATTGACGTTAGTTTTAGCAAATCCTTTTCAGGAAAGACACTTCTATATCTATTTCTGTATCTGTCTATCTGCAACTGTCTATAAACACACACACACACACGCACACACACACACACACACACACACACACACACACACACACACACACACACACACACACACACACACTCGCACAACTAACAGACAGGTTTCTTACCCAGTGCAATAGAAGACTTGTTGTTTCAGTAGCTGTAGCCATCTAACCGTCTACAAAGCAGAGTGGAAAGGAAATGTGCTTGTTTGTTTACTAGGTAAGCCCTACTAAACCCAACTCTTATTTTCAGAAAAAGCCTGAGAGGACAGCTCCATAACATAATGATACACTAGGAGTAATAAACATTATTATGCTGTTTATAATAATAAAAGTACAAACAAAGCATATTACTCCGCAAGTAATACAGTAAGTTAGAAGTATCAAAAATAAAATACCTGAACTCCAGGCCACAATAGCACACTACTCCCCAGACATAGTTGGTTTAACAGAAACCTGGCTAAATAAAAACATAGCTAACTCAGAAGTTTTCCATACTGGCTACAATATCATTAGACAAGACAGACCACTTCGTAAAGGGGGTGAAACTGCCTTACTGTACAAGTCCAACTAACTGTCCGTCAATTACCAAACTCCTACCCCTCCCCCAATAATTGGGACATACTTATCTCACAACTTCAACTTCACCCTAAAAAGGTCATCACCATAATTGTGATCTATATTCCACCTGGTAATACACCTGCTAGCCTTGAAGACTTCTTATCTTGGTGTTCTTCCACATAATCACAAGAAACCCTTATTCTGGGGGACTTCAACCTAGATTGGTTCACCTGTATATCAGAACCACCAAGTAATCTAATAAATCTCCATGGCTACCAGCAGCTAGTCCAAATTCCAACTAGATGTGATAAAAAATCTAAACAGGAATCCATCCTTGACTGGGTCCTAACTAACAACCCCACATTGTACCTTCACACAGGCAGTCTCCCAGACACCTTAAGTGACCACAACATAATATACTTTATATGTAGTAGAACAAGCATATGCAAAACCATTAACTATATATCCACTAGAAACACAAAAAAATTCTCTCCTGAGGTACTCAACACTTTACTCTGTAACTGTGACTGGACCCCCATAAAAACCCTCCCACTTGACCAGGCTGTAGCATATTTCAACAAAACATTTCTACAACACCTAGACACTGTCGCTCCATTGCGCAAAATCAAGGTTAGAACCTCTACAAACCCCTGGCTCAGTAAAGAAACCAAACAAATCCTCAAGTCCAGAGACACTGCCTGTCTTTACTATAAAAAAAACAAAGAAACACAAAGCCTAACTAAGTACCAAGAACTGCGCAACCATGCAAAAAATGCATTAGGCTGGACAAAAAATCCTACTACACAACATTACAAACTAAATACCAACACAACCCGCAAAAATTTTGGAAAAATGTAAACCAGCTACTAAAATCCACCCAAAAGGATACCCCCAAACCAACCACCCCTGATACTAAAGTTCCCATCGAAACACAATTCAACTCCCACTTTGTGAACTCAATTCTATCCTTAGTATCACAGGACATTTCCTTCCTCACTGTCCCCCTTAACACAAATAACACTAATACAAGCTCTACCCTCAAAATAGTTTCCGCCACTTCAATCAAAAGCATGCTCTCCAAACTAAAAACCTCATCAACAGCAGCCGACCTACTACCCAGCTATTTCTTGAAACCCACAGCAGATGCTATTGCTATCCCAGTCTCCACTCTCATAAATAGATCAATTGTTGAAAACTATGTGCCCAAACTTTGGAAAATATCCTATGTTACACCCATACATAAAGGTGGGACCTCCACTGAACTTAATAACTACAGACCCATTGCTTTACTCTCCCCCCTGGCCAAAATCCTAGAAAAATGCACCCATACCCAGATGCTAAACTATCTCCTAGACAGCAACATCCTGTCACCTACTCAGCATGGTTTCAGACCTGCCCATAGTACCACTACAGCCCTCTGCTTCACAGACACAGTAAACCATCTCAAAAATGGAGGTCTACAAGTGTCAACTCTTTTTTGGATATGTTCAAAGCATTTGACACAGTCGCACACCAAATCCTGCTAAACAAACTAAACCAATATCATCTATCAAATTCCACTCTTACCTGGTTCCAAAGCTACTTAACTGACAGGTACCAAGCTGTAAAATGGGAAAATTCTCTCTCTCCTCAGCTGCCCATAACTATAGGAGTCCCACAGGGCTCTATCTTAGGACCACTACTATTCACAGTCTTCACAAATGACCTCCATACCTCCACACAGCATGCATCTATAATTCAGTATGCAGATGACACTACCTTAATCTGTGCTGCACAAAACATTCCCACCCTCCTGCAAACAACTCAACTAGCATTCTCTGACATTGAAAACTACCTTACCAAAGCCCAACTTATCCTCAATCCAAAGAAAACTCAGCTTATGATTATAACCAGTTCTAACAAAAACACTAACAGTCATTTCACTATTTACTCCACAAATGCTACTCCAATTGCTCCAGTGGCACAGGCTAAGCTATTGAGAATAACCATAGACTCCCACCTAAAATTTGATAGTCATCTCAACTTAACTATTAAAAAAGTACATGCCAAACTGGGGCCACTCTACCATATCAAACCATTTTTTACCAACAATACAAGATCAGCCATTGCTCGCTCCCAACTTCTATCCACTCTACTCTATGCATCTCCCATTCTGACTAATCTCAACAAAACTGAACTAAGCAAAATGGAAGCCTGCTATAACAGAATTGCCCACTTTGCTGCAAATTGCTCATGCAGAACTCATCACTGTACTGCTTTGAGACAGCTCTACTGGCTTGAACTGCCCAGCCTCCTAACCTACAATCAGCTCTGCCTCTGTCATTCTATCTATTACTTCCCCAGTAAGTGTCCTGCCCTCAAAAACCTAGTACAACGTCACTCAGCCAAAAGGCCTCTTAGATCATCAAGCAAACTACTACTAGAAGTCACCAACAGCTACAATAGCTTTGGAGA
The DNA here is from genome assembly GCF_019279795.1 of Protopterus annectens. Lineage (NCBI taxonomy): Eukaryota > Metazoa > Chordata > Ceratodontiformes > Protopteridae > Protopterus > Protopterus annectens. Next base: position 512,589,235 of record NC_056743.1, on the reverse strand, counting down.
TGCACTATATAGTAGCTCAGTGGCTAAAAAATGGAACTCTGTCCCTACTAGCATTCAAAACACATCATCCAAAGCCTCCTTTAAAGACCTCATCAGGCAACATCTCAAGTAAAGTTGGCAGTGCCATGATTGCTCCCCAGGCTAGTGAAAGCAGATAACATATACATACTAAATCTAGAGCACTTGATAATAGTTTTCAATCTTACTCACAAACACTGGCTAATCTACAATGTATGTACTGTACCTGTGTACTATGTATGTATTCTACCTATGTTCCAAACTTCAGCTGTACACCACAAATCTATTAATTACCTTTATTTTTAAAATTAATATTTTTTTGTTTGTTCTCTCCACTGTAACTGTTTATGCGCCGCATACCACTGTAAAAACATGTCTCTTGTAGTTTGTGTGTATACTGATCATGTCTAAATAACTAAATGTGTCTGTAATTTTTCTTTGTGGAGCTTTTCTCCCCAGGCCTCTGCTGAAAAATTCCTTTTCGGCTCAGTCAGACACCCCCAGTTAACAAATGTAAAATAAAACAAAAAAATAAATAAAAAATAAAGTTTATGATAGAGTAAATAGTTGGCTAATATAACAATAACTGATGAAGTGGGGATGGTATAGTGAAGATTTACCCATGGTTGGTGTGGTTTAATCACGAGGACAAAGCCCGAGTGATTAAACAAAGCCAACCGTGGGTAAATCTTTAATATGCCACACCAAAGAGTTGGTTATTATTATTATACAATGACATTATTTAAGAAAAAAATTACTTACTTTTCTTAAATAATGTCTTTGTATAATGGTGCTGTGGTGTTCTTCCACTTTGTTTCCCGATTCCACTGCTTTGTTGATGTACTGCACATGCGTATGAGACTTCTGTTCCCACATTTCTGCAGTACTTCAGTGCTTTGGAAAGCAAGCAATGGAGACAGGCAGATCTTTTTTTTTTTGAGAAAAGAAAAGCAAGCCGTTACCTACAGACAGTTTAGAGGAATAAGAGAAGGTGAAAATACAGGGAAAATCAGGTATATTTCTTTAGTTTTGCAGAATGTACCTGATTTGTCTTGTACTTTCTCTGCTGTTGTATCACTAAACTGTCCAAAGGTTACAGCTTTTTTCATATTTTAAGAAATGTAGACTAAATAAAGGAGGGGACAGGTAATATTGCTCTTTTGCATTGTTTGAAGGAAAGAAGATCTGAAACTGAAATACATGTCATTATTCAGTGACATCATTCTTACTGTAGTGATTTGTTGGAAAACCACAAAATCTGATGTTGTCCCTCTCATTCTCCTTCATGTATGGGTCTTGGATCCGAACCTTGGATCCTGCTTGGCCACTTCCCACAGACTTAAACTTCCAGGCTCAAACTCCTGCCATTACCCATAATCCTCTACACCTTGCCCAACCTCCTCAAATCTCATTTGCCACTGGTGTGCCCAGATGTAATTTCCAGGCTCAGATAAATTTCTGTTTTATTCTGTTAGTATTTTTGCTGTAATTTGTCTCCTTATTTACTTAGCCTTGTATTTCTACCTGTTCCCTCCACTCTCATTAGCGTTACAGTGTATTGTGTATTAGGCTTCTCACTGTTCCTTTCCTCTTGGGCTTCGGCCCCTCTTCCTTCAAAATCCACAGTGTAAAAAAAATAGTTTGTAATTTATTGTTGTAATGGTAGCTGTGGTTTTCATATTTTAGATATTTTACATATCTTAGAGACTGTAGATATTATAGTCCTAGTAGTATTTTTCTTTGAGTAGTGCTGGTGTAGTGTTTTGTACTGGTAATGAATAAACCTACTGAATTCAAGAGGTGTTCCAACTGCAAATGGAAGATTCCACACTCGGATGCCCACGATTCTTGTGTCTGCTGCCTAGGACCAGCTCATCTTGACTGTTCTTGCAATATCTGTGAGGGATTTAACCCTCGTCTCTTGCAGGAGAGAAGAAATAAGCTTATTCTAAAAGGATTGTTGCCTGCTTCTGCTGTTTCTCCAGGGGTTCAGCCCCCCCCTCTAAGCTTTCTCATAGCTCCAACACTAAGAAGACGTGTCCTAAGAAGCCGAGAGCTTCCTCGAGCCACCTGTCAAGGCTCCGAGGTTATCGGATCTGACTTCGTCGGCACCCATGCCTCCGTCGGCTCCATCAGATCCAGTCAATCTCATGGCTCCAAGTGAGCCCTCTCTTTCCACTGTGCCCTTGGATCCTAAGACTCTGCATCCAAGAAGCCCTCTTTGGATCCATCAGTCTCCAGATCCAAAATCTTTGGGAAGATCCATGGCATCGATTTCTCCTACTTTACCTGCCAACAGCCTTCAAACACCCAGACACTCTCGCCCATTGTCAGTGGTTTCATCTAGGTCCTCTGAAAGCTTTTACCTTGACGTGGACAGGATGGTTAGATCAATAATCAAGATCCAGATGGGGGTTCCTCCTGCTCCATCCCCTCGTGAATCCAAGCCTGCCCAGCCTTTGACCTTTTCTTTTGCCAATCCAGCTTTTGGTTTCAGAGTGCTAGGAGAGTTGTTCCCCCAAGGGATTCAGGGTCAGATCAGAGGGCCTTTGCTTCCTCTATTATGATGGCTGCCTTGACTACCTCTGCTCCAAGGTCCTCAGATCAGAGTGCATCCCAATCAGTCTCTCCCCCTTGGAGCTTTGGCCCTTGACAGTTTGGGTCTAGTCCTATCTGGGAGTTGAGCTTCTGGTAGGATGCTTTCGTCTTCCTCAGCAGCTTTGGCTCCAGGGGAACTCAGCATTATCTCTCAGGGACCTTTGGCTTTCCAGGTGCTGGAAAAGGTGTTCTCTGTTTGAAGAGTGCCGGCCCCTTTGACAGCAGCTTCACCCCGTGCTCCTCCTTTGGATCAAGGTCTTGGATCAACTATTGTTGCCCAGGGTCAGCCTGTCTCAAATGACCTCCAGTGTGCTCCACCTGAAGTGGTCTTGTCCTCTTCTGGCTCTTCTCCTGAGTATCACATGGAGGACATTCCGCAAAAGAGGAAGTGCAAAAGAAATCACGTGGACTACCCTATGAAGTCTCTCACCAAGGATACAAATTGCGATGAGGGAGAGGGGTTGCCCAAAATGCCACCCAATGATGTCTCTTTTGCAGACATTTTGGAAATTTTGAAGGTAAAGGATGGCTGGACCTCCAAATCCCCCTCTGTGGAGGAACCTGTATTCCTGGAGGTATTTGGGATGGGGCCATTTACATCTTGGGTGCTCCCCCCAGATGATGCTCTCATTGACCTGGTTGCCAGTTGTGCCTGGACAGAGCTGGACATAATAGAGCCAGTTCCTAAGTGCTCTGATAAAATACTTTCACCTCCTGAGGATCATGCCATCTGGAGTAAAGGTATTCCCATTGATGCTATGGTGGTGGCAGCCTCTACCAAGAAGGAGCTTTCCCAGCAGATCTCCACTGTCCATCCACCAAACAGGGAGTCTAGAATAATGGGCAGGTTTGGGAAGTGCACTTATGCCTCGGTGACTTTTTTGCTGAAGGCACTCAATTACCTGGCATACTTTACTCACCTTCAGAGACTTGATCAAGAAACTTTCTGATTCTGTGGCAGGGTCTATGCCTAAGGGGGAGTTTGATAAAATTTCCCCTAACCTAATCACTTTTTATTCTATTGCTAACTCTTCCATGAGACCTATATTGCACTCAGAGGAGGGTTCTTAAAGGACAGACGGCACCGGCATCATGGTGCGCTATTATGCCTGGATGCAGCTGTGTGATTTTGCGGAGCAGTTTAAGGTGTCATTTGTCAATGCTCCCTTTGATGGTTCCTCATTGTTCTGACCATCTGTTAAGGACACCCTGACCTGGTGTGAGCAAGAGGGCAGAACCTTGTCTGATGTGGGAATTAAGTTTTCTGTCCCCCCAACTAACCTACTCTAGGAATCAAAGAGGTGCTAAGAAGACTTGGTTTCACAAATCTCAAGGTTCCTTGCCTGACCAAAGCAGAGAGTTCTCCTCTGGAGGCAGAGGAGTGGCTTGTAATGGGAGATGCCACCCTAGAGGCAGAGGGGGCCCACAGAACCAGGGCTCTAGAGAATCCTTTCCTGACAAGCCCTTTCAGTGCTCCTGAAGCTCTGCCCAGCTGTCCTACTCTGGAGGCAGTTGGGTGTCATTTTTCTCTACACTTAAGTGCCTTGGCCCAATCAAGTGCTTGGGTGCTAAAAATTATATCCAGAGGTTACTACATTCCCTTTTCCTTTCCTCCTGCAGTGGTTCTGGAATCACTCCTTGATGTTCCACCAAGTCAGAGGGAGTTGGCAGCAGCGGAAATCGCCACATTGCTGCAGAAAAGAGTCATCCAAGAGGTCACAACAGATCAGAAAGGGTCTGTAACTTACTCTCATTTCTTTTTGGTGCCAGAGAAGGCAGGGGACTTGTGGTCTATTCTGGATCTAAGCAATCTCAACCTGTTCATGAAGAAGACCAAGGTATGGATGGTGACGGTATAGTCCATAATCCCGCTACTGAGGAAGGCTGATTGGATGTACTCGGTGGACTTCAAGGATGCATGCTATCATATAAAAATAGATAGGCACTCCAGGAGTCATCTGCACTTTTATCTAAGAGCCAGTCATTTCCAATTTTGAGACCTGCTGTTTGGTCTCATCATACCCCCCCCCCTGGGTGTCTACCAAGTACATGGCAGAAGTAGCAAGCTCATCTACGACTGCAAGAGTTTCAGATATTCCCATATCTGGACAATTGGCTCCTGACTGCCCCCACTCAGCGTCAACTTTGTCAAACCAGGGATTATCTATGCCAGTTGTCTCATTCTCTAGGCATAACCAAAAATGTGGACAAGTCATAACCTATGCCAGTTCAGAACCTAGAGTTCATTTGTGTACATCTGAATACCTCCACTCAGATAGCTGCCTTGCTTCAAAATGAAGTCTCATGTTCAAGCTGTTCTACTTTCCTCATTCTCTACAGCCAGATTGATTCTTAGAGCTCTGGGTTCTATGGCTGCTGCCATTTTGTTAGTTCTGCTAGCAAGGTATTATATGTGCATTCTCCAGTGGACTTTTTCTGTTCAGTGGTCTATTCTACGTTGTCCCCTATCTGCTCCTATCATGTTAAGAAACATTTGCAGATCCCATTTAAGGTGGTGGATTCAAGCGGATCTGACAATAGGCAGACCATTCACTCTTCCCTTGCTCTCAGCCATGGTTGACTATGAATACTTCCCATATAGGGTCAGGGGGGGGCAGTTTCAGGGGAAGATGGTCCAAGGCACATGGACACAGATAGAGACCAGTCTGCATATCTGTGTCTTGGAGATGAGGGCAGTTCTTCTGTTGTTGCAAGCCTTTCAGGATGTCCTCCCTCCAGGGACTATTGCTATCCACACTGACAACATGGCTGTTGTCTGGTACATCAACAAGCAAGGAGGAGCCCATTCATACCCTCTTTGCAGAGATGCCATGAGAGTCTGGGAATGGGTGATCTCTTCAAACTGCTTTCTTCTTGTAACACATGTGCGGGGGAAATCCAACATGTTAGCGGACAAGCTCAGCAGGTCTATTATGATGCCTCATGAGTGGTCCCTCAATCATATGATTAATTAATGCATTAATTACAGTAAACAAAGAGCAACAGATGACACCTGAAAGAAAACTGTTTAAAAACATGAATAGAAGTGAAAAATCGTATATATATATATAACCATGCCTATGAATGAATAATATGTTAGAATATGTATAAATAATTAAAAACATTCTTATGAACTATTAGAATGTTAAAAATGAATAAATATGAATGAATGAAAAAAAAAAGAAAAATGAATAGTAAATTCACAATTAGAAAATGCAGCATCAGGAATAAAACCAAGTAAAAAGCTGCATACAAATACTGCATAAAAGTACTGCATAAAAATATGTGTAGTTATGATAGCATAAATTCTGTACAAATGCATCCAACAGTTTATAAATGTTCATTCATTCATATTTATTCATTTTTTAACATTCTAATAGTTCATAAGAATGTTTTTAATTATTTATACACATTCTAACATATTTATTCATTCATAGGCATGGTTATATACATATACATTTTTTCACATCTATTCATGTTTTTAAACAGTTTTCTTTCAGGTGTCATCGACTGCTCTTTTTTAATGTAACTAATGCATTAGTTAATCATGTGATAGAGGTTATTGGAGTTGCATTTTGGGAGAGTGTATATAAGGATGTTATTCAGTATTGCCTTGTCATTTGTCTGATGAAGTACAGGTATTATCCTGTACGAAAGCGCTTACTTTATTGTCAGTAAATTCTTTTTTTAGAGTGCACCCAGGTCGAGTCCATACTTTTTTGTCTTTTTTCCCAGTTTGTTTTTTTTTGCTTTTTCCAGTGGTCCCTCAATCAATTAGTGGTGAACGAGATATTCTACCTTTGGGGTTCTCCGTGCTGCTACCTCTTTGCATCCCCCTACAACACCAAATGTAGCAGGTACTTCACACTGATTCGCCCTTTGAGGGTCCCCTAAGGGATGGTCTAGTCCATGAGTGGCCTCCAGGACTCCTGTATGCCTATCCTTCCATACCTTTGTTCCCAAGATTCCTTCAGAAATCTAAATGGTTGAAGAGCTCTGTAATCCTCATTGCCCCCTTCTGGCCTCACCAGGTGTGGTTCCCCTTCCTCTGGTCTCATCTCAAACATCCTTCTTGGATGCTAGAACCCAAACTAGACCTCATCCCTCATCCAACTTTAGGGCGCCACCCCGATCTCCACACTCTCAAGTTGACTGCATGGGTTTCTCCACTTCCTTCGATTGTTAGAGGGCCCAGGTTTTCTTCTCAGGTCAAAGTTATCCTTCTGGCCTCCCAGAAACAATCTACCAAGAAGGTTTACAAGAATAAGTGATAGAGATTTTCTATTTAGGCAGTAAAAAATAACTTGGACCCTTTTTCAGCTCCATTCCCCTATATTATGTTGTTTTTAGAATCTTTGGTTAAGCAAGGTTCCAGTTTTGCTGCCATTAAAGTGAAGCTATCGGCTATCTCCAACTTTCATTGAGGTTTTTTGTCATGGTCTCTTGCTTCTGCTAGTCTATGTAAAGCTTCCTTGAAAGGGATTTTTCTTTTGAGGCCTGCTATTAAACATCCTATGCCTCTATGGGATCTCACTCTGGTTTTGCAAGCCTTAACACAGAGTCCCTTTGAGCCAGCTAAGGATTGTGACATGAAGCTTTTGCCTTGGAAATATGCCTTTCTTTTGGCAATCACATCAGCAAAAAGGGTTTCTAAGTTGTAAGAACTCTCTTCCAAACATCCTTACATCATCTTCCACAAGGACATGGTATCTCTTTGTACTAATCCTTCTTTCATACTGAAGATAGCAGCGTCTTCCAGTAGCAACCAATATATTCAACTACCGGTCTTCTTCCTTAATTACTCTAACAAAGGAGAATACCTGCTACATTCCTTGGATGTTCACAGGCAGCTTCACTTCTACCTCCTAAGGACAAGGCGCATCAGGAAGTTGGACCAGTTATTTGTTTCCATTTCCCTAATCGTAAAGGTCAAGCTGTTTCCAAGGTAACAATTGCAAGGTGGATCACTAACTGTATTGCCTTCATTTATGGAAAGAATGGTTGCAAGTTGCCAGGTCCTGTAAAAGCTCACTGCACTAGGTCTATTGCCACTTCGGCTGCTTTTTCTTCTAGGATTTCCATTGATGACATTTGTGCTGCTGCCACTTGGTCTAATTCTCACACCTTTGTGTCCCACTATAAACTGGATATTATGTCCAACGGCAGGACATCCTTTGGTTCTTCTGTGCTCTGGCATATCCTTCCTTGAGGCCACCCAAGAAAATATGTAGCTGGGGACACTGACCTATCAGTGAAGCAGAATGAGAGGGACAACATCAGATTTATTAGTTATGTACTTATCTTAACCTGGTATCTGTGTTGTCCTCTTCTCATTCTGCTTCACCTTCCCACCCAACCATACCCCTCCCTTTGGATATGCTTCTAGAGGATCTAGATAGCCTTTGTCGGAACCCTGGTTCCAGGTTGAGCTCCTGGGTTTCTTCCTTTCTTTCTTGGCTTTGGGGGCAGCAGACCTGATCTGAGGAGGTTGGGTGAGGCGTAGAGTATTATGGGTAAGTGGAGGAGTTGGAGCCTGGAAGTTTAAGTCTGTGGGAAGTTTGGATCCGATACCCATATGTAAAGCAGAATGAGAAAAGGACAACACAGATACCAAGTTATTGTAGGTACATAACTAATAATTTTATGAGGAATTAAGTCACTAAATAATGATATGCATTTCAGTTTCATACTTTCTTTCCTTCAGACTAATGCATATCTAAACATACCAATAGATAAAAAAGTCTGGCCACTCAATGATACTTTACTGGACAGACGTTTACCATTGGTGCATTCTCGATTTACAACATGCACGCTGGCTGGGCTGACCAATCAATGTGCTCATTTTTGAAAGTTAGTGGCCAGTCATTGTATAATATATAGAAAGCTGTCAGAAACAAACACTGAAATCAAATGAAAAGATGAGCAAAGAAAATGTAATACAGTTGCCACTTGGTATAGTTAGCAGGCAGTGAAAGCAAAATGAATCAGAAATAAAACTGATAAAACCTATAAAATAAGCCAGTATATGAAATTTTGCACTATTGATCATAGGATCATAGGAAGTTACTAGGCTATTGGCCCTGAGGCCCTTATAAGCCTAGCCAAGAATTTAGTCCATGTTTAGACAAGTCAGCACCCAAAGCCCCTATCCAGCAGGGACACAGGTGGAATCCTTGGGGTATATTTTCTGTTTCCCATCCAGTTACCCAGGTTGCACTTAAAAAGGGATAATGAGGTACTCTGCTTGACATGGAAAGGGAGTCTATTCCACAGATGGGGGAGTCTCTGGGACACAGATCTGTCCCACCAAGTCCTATTGATGTCACAGACCAGGTTGAGGTCACGTGTGCGGGTTACTTGAGTGGAGCTTGACTTGCGGATATGTAGCAGTCCCATCAAGGTGGGGTCTAAGATTGTTATTAATATGATAATATATGAGGACGTCACTCTCCCCAAAGGTAATGATGATACATTTGTTGGCATTCAGTTTGAGGCCATGTTTCGAAAAGGTTTTCTTGATTACTGTAACATTTAATGCAATTAAGTAGAACATATGTCCTCAGTTTACTGTTGTTTAATGTAAGGAAAATATTAAAGGAAGCAGAGACATTATGCAGATGCAATAGAGTTTAAAGGAAAGTTAATAGAAAAAAAACGATGGGGGAAAGTTAAAAAGGATCCTAGAATATGATTGAGAGGAAGATAAGTTGCTGAGAGAAAATTGCCAAGAGTAAAAGTGTAAAGGAAGTTAATATATGCTGGAATGCGGAACAAGTGGATATGAAGACAGGTTTGTTATGTCAGTAAATGAAATAGGACCAGCCACAGATTCCACAGCAAATTTATTGCTCAATAAAGTACAAACATATCTCTCTCTCTGACGTCTCGGCTGAAAAAGCCTTCAAGGAGTAAATAAACATCATAAAAGAACTTGCCTAAATACTAAAAAACATGACAATAAAACAATTAAACAATTCAATTAACAATCTTCAATTTACTCTTCATTCAACCCATGTGGGTATAAAGTATCAAACTTAAGAATGTATACTGCTTCCTTAAACAGAAGCAGTTTTTTAAGATTACTTATATCATATAATGACACATTTATGTTTAAGGAAGCAGTATACATTCTTAAGTTTGATACTTTATACCCACATGGGTTGAAGGAAGATTTAAATTGGAGATTGTTAATTTAATTGTTTAATTGTTTTATTGTCATATTTTTAGTATTTAGGCAAGTTCTTTTATGATGTTTCTTTACTGCTTGAAGACTTTTTCAGCTGAGACGTCAGAGAGAGAGATATGTTTGTACTTTATTGAGCAATAAATTTGCTGTGCAATCTGTGGCTGGTCATATTGTATTCATTTGTTCTGGTTTGTGGTGATACTATTTTGTTATTTCAGTAACCCTGCAAGTTCAGATTCAGTTTGATTTGATATATGACACAAGGGCCCTCAGTCAAGTTAATTTGCTGGTATTCAATGACTGTAGGGTGAATCCTGGATTGTGTTAGATCACGATTGCTAATAAAAGGACATCTGTTGTATATAAGTTGCATGAGGTGTAATAAGCTATACTTTCATATCTTCTATATGGACCACAGCGACTCTCAGGCTAGCATTAGCAGGATATATGAAGATGGTTAGGAAGAAGACATTTGTTCGTTCATGTTTGTTGTACTACTGCAGTTTAATTTTTGATTTAAGTATTCAGTTGTTAACCAGATTAAGTTAAATTCTCAGTCTTGAGCCATTTTCAACCATGACCCAGGCCACAAGGGCAAAGGGAGATGCAATATGTATAGGTAGCTAATGCAGCCCTACCTGCATGATGCAACCTCCTCCTAAGCCTGATTTCAAGCTTTTATTAGGATAGTAGTCTGTGTTAGTACTCTTTCTGCACATATGGGATTATACTTTAACAGTGCTCCATATGCTGAACAGTAAATTGTGTAAGAATATTCACCACAGCAGTGTATGTTCAAATAACATGATCTGTATTGCTGTATGGGCCCTCCCACATGCTATTCCCCTTTTTGCCCACCAGTAGATTTAAATTTGAGTTATTCTTGCCTGCCGCTTGCCTCTGAGGAGAAAGGATACTGTTAAAAGGGTTCCAGCTTCCATTTAGTCATCTCATCTATTGATTTAGTTGTTCTCTAAGGGTGTGTCACAATTCACTGACCCTTATGTTCTTGCAGCATATGGAGAGGTTGCACACAGGAATCTTTTCTCATCTGACAGACCTTTGCTTCCTGAGATTTGGTAATGGATCAATAAGCCATTCTTGTGGTTTTCTTCAACCATCCAGATTAAGTCCAATGTGCTTATCTTGGATTCTGGTGAGCATTTGTTTGTGACTTATTTCCTCAAAAAGGAACAGTATATGTTGTGGGCTAGTCTGGTTTTGTACTCAGTGTCAGACAGATGCCCTCGATATGAGAAGGATACCAGTTGTGCTATAGAGATATCCAAAGCTTTGGATGTCAGGCCAGTATATAAGACATTCAGTTGAAGCTAAATTCTCATAGATAAAGAATTATACAGCAGCAGTGATCCCATTCTTTGAACACCTACTATTATGATGAGCATACCTGTACAACTGTACTTTCTTTTATGCTGCTCATACAGTTTGATCCTGAACCTGACATTCCTTCTAGAAAAGTTCCTATGTTTGTTGCCTAGAAAACATAAGCGATATGTGTTTTCAGCAGGTGCCCCTGTTACTCTCCACATCCCAAAGACTTGAAAATAGGTGATGTAGCGATCCCTCAAGTTGTGTGTAGGTTTATGTGAGTATATATGCATCCTGTGATGGAAGGGTACCACATCTAGGACTGGTTGTCTACTTTATTCCAGCTGGTTGCCAGGATAGTCTGCTGCTCCCTACAGACCTTAATAGGAGAAAGCAGAAAATTAATGAATTAAAAGGTTTTCAGCAGTATTTGATGTGTTGCCATCAAGCACTTCTGTTTAATTGGTTTTGATATCCCACCTGTATAGAAGGGAGTGAATTGGAGGGATGTTATAGAGAACCAAAAATTGCTGGTGCAGGTATTCACACCTGATACTAAGCATCATTACAGAAATGTAAGGTCACCTTAGGAGTCTCTCTCTCACTCTTAAAAAAGATTATACTCATACATTCATAATAAGCTTAATATGTCTTTCTATATCAGTGTTTCAGTATTTCTAACATAAGGGATTTCTTGCCAAGGATACCCCAACATCCGGCCAGTATACTAAAGCCTTTAGTATCTACAGGCAATGCATGCCACACGTATGCTCCTTGCACAGGGTATAAAGCTGATGTATGGATGCACGCAATTCAGAACTTTTTGCCACCAGTCCAAACACCATCAATGAGCGTCAGTCTGAATGCCTTTCTTCTGTGCTGGTTATAAGCTGTATTAAAGATAAGTGCCCCATTGGGGTTTTTCCTTATCTTTTGCTTTTATTTTTAGTGTTGTTGGTTTCATGTCATCCAGAAAGTGAAAATATCAGTGAGGGAGGCAGATTCCCCATAATGATTGTCACGACCAGTGACTCTTCTGTTTGGGTGTTTCCCGTGACCATACACAGTGTTCTATCTGCCAAGCATTTGTCTCCAAGACCCTATGTAGTTGCCTCTCCTCCTTGTCTATTTACCTTGAAAAACAACGTCTTAAGTTTCTGGCTCAGGATGCTATGGTGAAGTCTTCCAATCCTCAGGGTCATCCGTCGGCCAAGAAAAAGGCCAAAAACCTCAGATCTGATATGGCTGCTGTCCAGCCTCCTAAGGACATCTCTCTCTCTCTCTCTCTCTCTCTCTCTTGGCTAGTGAAAGTTCAAAAGACCATCTGGTAATTGCTCTAGATTCCTCTGCCACGACCCTGTTGGAGGCTGGCATGGATACGATTTCCTGCATGTGCTCAGAGGCTTTACAAACATCTTCTCCAGATGCGGAGGGGGAGCATCAGCTGATTATATCTGAGGGACCAAGGGACATTCAACAGATCTTAATGGGGGAGGAAACTCCTACTATGCTTATTGAGTGTTAACATGGGTCTGACTCTCTCAGGGTTTTTTGTGCACGTCCCACAGAAAAGGAAACAGAAAACCAAGCATATTTTGCCTGCGGTTAAGGATCCCCAATGAGAATGGTAGGATTTTATTCAGGGGTTGTTTAACACTTTAATGGCTTTAAATCCTCATCAAGGTGTCTCTGTGCCTGCCCATCCCTGGTCTTCCACTCCTCTTAATTGACCTAGGAAACAGGATTCCTCTAATGAGGATCAGGATTCAGGGGAAGAGAAATTAGCCTGCTGTTTTCAGATCCCCTCCTAATTGGACTATTTGTAGAGGAAGAAGATTCTATTAGTCCATATTCTCCTTTAGAGGGACTCTCCATTGGGGACTCTATTTCCTGTAGGATGGAATTCTTTAAGAGTTATTGCTCTCAGGTTTCTGATATCCAGAAGAGGTATTACAAACTCATCCAGATGGAGTATTCCAAGCCTTCAGCTATTCCTCCAGTTCTGGATGCCCTCCTGAATACCTTTTCAGCTGCCTCTGTAGTCTCTGATTCTCAGCCTCCAGCTCCTAAGAAACCTGACAAATTTTACAAGGTGCCTGATGATTGTAAATTCCTGTATAAATGCCCTTCTGCTGATCCTTCTGTAGTGTCTGTCTCCTCTGACAAACCTTCCAAACTCTTACCCTCTACCAAACTGCTTCCCTCAGACAAAGGATAGTTGGGCCATGGAGATGCTGGGCAAGAATGTCTGTACTGCTGCCACCCTGCCTTTTATAGATATTAATTACCAAACCCATATGATGGGGTATGTTTTAGTGCTCCTGTTTCAAGTTTCTCAGGTGATTTCTGACCTTCCTAAATCTGAGGGGGAGGTTTCGGCCCTTTTCTTGATGGATTCTTATTCCGAAGTTGCCCACCAATTTACTAAGTGCAGTTATGATGCAGCTGATGCATCTTTCAGGACTGCTGTAGCAGGTTTTGTTATGATGTGTTACTCTTGGCTTCATCTTCAGGCTGTAGCCGATGACATTAAGGCCAAATTATTTGATGCTCTTGTGGACAATAAAGATTTTGGTACTGCTGCTGCTGAACTTTTTAAACCTCTCCAGGATAAGGGCAAACCCTTGCAGGAGTTAAAACATATGTTTGTTTCTCCTATTCCAAAGTTTCAGAGAAATTAGCCTTCCAAATCTGCTTTTGTCCATAGACAGTCTCACCCTCTGCCCAAGGGTAAAAAAGGTTCTAGACATGTACCTCTCGCTAAATCCACACAGACTCCTATTTGTCAGAAAACTTCTTTTCAAGACAAGCCAGGTTGAATTTGACAATCTGTTTCCCTTTTTTATCTGCTAGGTTCCTGTGTTCCTTTGTCTTTACCTGTCTCTTCCAAATTCCAAAAGGATCACAATAGACTTTTGGGTTCTGTCCATTATTTGCCAGGGGTATTTCATGGTTTGGAAAACTATTCCCGCCTTTCCAGGCATCCCTAAACCTCCTTGAGAGTAGCCTCCTCTCTTCTCAGAGGTACTTCATTCTCTTTTGACCCAGGGCACCATTTAGGTTGTGCCCCCTACCAAGGAAGGGAGTTTTTTTTTTTCAGAAAGGTTCTGGTCCCCAGGAAGGAAGACACCTGGAGACCAATTCTGGACCTTTCACAGCTCAACACCTTTCTCAAGGTCTTCATGTTTCAGACATTGTCTCTTCAAACTTTATTTCCTCTTCTTCTTCCCTAGGCCTTTCTGGTCTGTCTGGATCTAAAGGATGCCTACCTTCAAATCCCCATCCACCTCCCTTTTCAGGAAATGTTTGTGTTTCTCTGGTTCTTCTTTGCATTTTCAGTTCCCTGCTTTGCCCTTTGGCCTCTGTACTGCCCCAAGGGTATTCATCAAATGCGTCACTCCTGTCATTGTTATTTTCAGGATAAAGGGGGGGGGGAGATCAGATCTTTCCTTATCTGGATGATCTGCTCATTTAGACCTCATCCTGTGAGACTCTGCTTCAGGATCTCCAGTTTACTATATTTTTGCTGCAAAGCCTGGGATTCACCATAAACTTTCAAAAATCAGTCAAGACTCCTCCTCAGGATTATGATTTCCTAGGTTTCAGGATCCAGACCATCCCAGTTCTGGCATCTCTCTACCTGCCCTCAATGCCCTGCCTCTGACTGCCTTTTTTCCAGTCTCTTCTTCCTCTGGATTCAGTCACAGCCAGGGACTTTCTCAGGGTCCTTGGGTTTATGGCTTCCTCCATTCCCATGCTGCCTCTGGCCAGGCTCCATATGCGAAAGCTTCATTGGTACCACACATCAATGGCTTCAACATTGTCACCCCCTGGACTTCTTAGTTCCATTCCTTCCCTGTCTCAAACTTGAGCTTCAGTGGTGGATTCATCAACTTTCTGTCAAATGGGGCTTCCTGTCCAGTCTGCAGTCCCAACTCAAGAGCTCTGTACAAATGCCTCAGACAGGGGTTGGAGAGCTTCCTTTTGCTCTCTCTAGATTCAGGGTCTCTGGCTTCTTCATCAGAGGAAAGACCACTTCATCATCATCAAGATTAAAATGACTCTCCTTCTAACTCTTCAGATTTTTCATACCCTCTTTCATCTTGGGCCCCTCAAAGTTTTCGCAGACAATACCACAGTGATGTGATATGCCAACAAGCAAGGGGGTTCTTCTTATGGCAAAAGTCTTTCCTCTTCAGTAAAGGCTCACTCTATCAGAGCTGCTGCTTCCTCTGGTGCTTTTTTCAAGGAGCAGGATACCAGTTCCATCCTTGAGGTGGCTACTTGGTCTTCTGTTCATACCTACACTGTAAGTTGGATGTTGCTTCCAGGGCTAAAGCTGGATTTGCCATGGCTATCCTACATGGATTTCTTTAGGGTTCTTCAGTGCCTTTCTCCTCCCAGGTTTCCTCTTGAGCTTTTGTACTCCTACTTACCTTAGGAATACTGCAACAGTGATATGGAAGGATAGAGTACAGTTACATAAAATCTTACAACAGAAGATATCCTTCTCATCACTGTTACAGTATTAGCTCCCTCCCTCCTGTGCTCTAGCCCATTTTCCTTGGCCTCCTGGCCAAGGGGTTCTTTTCTTTTCATCTCTCTCTTCTTTTTCTGGATGCACATATTCCTCCAGTCCCTAGGTACTCTCTGTTCCTCCTGTATATATTTGGCAGCAGATCCCTTATGGTAGGTATACTGCAACAGTGAAAAAAGTCCATCTACTGTTGTGGTAAGATTTTACACAACTGTACTGCTTAGCAGCTTTTTAAGAAAATTTACTTTAATTGTCCCATGTTGAAAATTACATAGTATGCAAGTATTTCTCATGTTTTAATATATAAAGAGAGTGGTAGTATCTCAGTGTAAGGAGCATTTATTCAAATATTGAGGGAAATGCATATAAATCTTTACTATTATTTATTGTTAATTATAGAGATCTCAAGTTTGACTGCATTCATTTTCATGTTAGCTCTCCTATAGATTCAATCCATACATAAAGTCTTAAAGAGAAGAAGCACAGAGAACATGGCATAAGTCATTGTAGTTATGGTATGACAGCAAGAACAAACTGTATTCTTTTAATCTAAGTAAGGCAAGTTATCAAGTGCTTTGATCTCCTGTGAGAAATCTTCATATTCTTCCTATCCAAATTAGAAAGCAAAACAAACGTAATCCAGAAAGATTGAAACAGGTATGGTATCCCAACTATGACTCAGAGGGTGACAGAAATAATGAGAAAACAAAATATAAAGGATTAGTCCAGATGAAATCACTTTAGCTTGAAGGTCTAGGAGACTTGCTCTCTGATGCCCTTCCTGCGAGCAGGAATAAAAATGCTTTGTTGAACTTTCAAGAAGTTTATTCATTATCTAAAATATATAAGATTAATAAAATAAAGACAAGTGATTATAAAGATAATTATTGGAGTTACTTTAGGGCTATTAATAATTATCACCCTAGTAGTAGTGAGAAGATTATAATGATCTCATCTTCAGCTCAAACCATGATGTCTTTAAAATGGAAATTATTCTCTTGGAAATTTCTACATAAAACTTTCATTACTCCACACAAAGTTGAACTTATGTTTAATAAGAAAATCAAATTTTGGAGATGTGGTCTGGAACTTAGAGCTGACTGGCAGCACATGATTTGTGATTGTAATATAATTAAACCATTTTGGCAGGATATTTTTTACAAGCATTATTCACTGATAACTTCATGTTAAACAAATCCTTAATCCTTTTCATTGTAATGTTCTGTCATATGTCAAGGAAAATGATTATCCTCTTCTTTGGAGTCTTCTGACTTTTGCAAGGAAAGTAGTCACAACAAATTGGAAGAACGTCTCTACACCATCAATAAAAGATTTTTTTAATATTGCAAACAAAACCTGTTAATTAGAAATACTGTAAATCAAAGGACGAACCACCAGAACAACTCCTGCGCTAAAGTCATGAATCAAACTCAAAAATCTGTTAAATAAACAAACAACAAATTAATACTAAAAAATTCATAAACTGAAACAATAATTAACACAATAAATATAATTGACATCTTTCTTATTCATGTAGACACCTTGTAAATAGTTGATGTTACTGTATTTTGCTGTTAATGAAAATTTTTTTTATTCATTGATGTAAAGTTCATACTTATGGTCATTATTTCTTTGTTATTGAATTCACATTCTTCAATAAAACATTTTTTTTAAATAAGAAGTTTATTCAGTTAAGTGGGCAGATGGTTGAGTGTTCTTGTTCTAATACACTAAATTCAACAGGTCAGTTATTTAAAGGTAATTACAGGCAGTGGTGAGAGGGTCCAGCTGAGCTGATTGTGCAAGATGTTAGAGGGTGTGATGGGAAAGTATAGTTTATGCATAGCTAATTCGGAGATGACACTTAATGCTTGTGTAAAGAAAATGAAAGCACTGTCATCTGTGTTAGCAAGTCTGGCAGGAGATTTGAGCGTATTCTCATATTAACTTGTATCATATGCCAACATGCCTAATTGTGAAAATGTAAATAAGTTTTTTAAATGTTCAGTATTTCCCTGTTTAAATAGAATGTTTAAATAATCTGTCAGTGTTTTGATACATTTCTAATTGTGCATGTTTGAGAGAGAGATTCTAAAGTACTGTGAAGAATCAGCTGAACAGTAGGCGATGTCATTAGAATGTTCCTGGTTGCTAGGTGATTTTTTTTGAACAGCTGATTGACAGGAAAAACAACTTTTTCAAACAGCTATTATTTATTTATTTTTTTAAATAAGATCGTTAAAACTGTTAAGATGTGCAGTTAGTCAAGTAATGAGCAGTTTGTGAAGAGCAGCTGTTTTTGAAGAGTTACAATCAGTGGACACTCATGAAAGACAACTCACCAAAACTGTAAGCCTGCCTTTGCCTTGCTGTTTGTTATGTGTTAAATTAGATCAGGGACAGTATTTTCCAGTTAGATTAGGAAAGTTAAGTTATTCAGATATAGTTTTTTTTCTAGATTGATGGATCTCTATCTTACAGTTTAATTTTACATTTCTGGTGATTAAATTCTGGTATTTATTGAATTGAATGTTATTGATTTACATTCTTATAATTATTTTACTTATTATTAAATGTTTTCCATTACTTTGCATTGTGGCTGGAAATCACTGTTTTTCTTTAGTGATTAGAGAGTGCTTATACCTGTTTGATACTCCCCAGGTCACCTCGAAGGCCTGGCTGCTATGGTCATAGATATCATTTATTTTGATATTTAATTTTCATAATTGGACACCCCTTTAGAAGGGCATGAAGACACTCTGATTTGTGGCAGCATTACCATATTATTTTGGGGAAGGGACACAGGTGGAAATCTGTGTCAGGCTTTCCCAGAAATGTTTGGATGTGTGAGATTTAAATATACTTTAAGTGTGAGTATATCAGAGGTCTTAAATTGGGACACATTGCTCTGAAGTGTATAATAAGAAAATACATATGGGGTGGACAGAGGGATATAGTCCAGTCCCAGGAAAATAGATTGTGTTCCTGTTGTGTTCTTAGGGGAAATTTGTGGAATATTACTACTGTTTAAGTGACAGTCTCATATTGGAGTCATTAGTAAGGATTGAAGCTCCTTAGTTACTGACCCAGGATAGTAAGGGATGCCACTTTAATTGTTGGCAGTCCAGTGGGATTTTAGCCAGACAGCACAGCTTGCTATAGTTTTAAAGTGAGGAAGGCCTTTGTTGTGCTCTTCAATAAAGAACTGTGGGGGAATGAGAGGGGCCATGGACCTGGCTAACACAGCAGACCTTTTTTTGCTTTTCACTTGAAGAGCTGTGGGGTGGGGCTGATACTGGGTGCTAGGTGTGCCACCATCTATGGCCCTGAGTGCAGGAGGAATGAATTACAGTGGTTTATTTAGTCTAGGTGATCATATATTGCATAAGCATTTGCATTATGAGTTTTGAATAGACATTGTTTTACTTCCTTTTGGAATTTTTTTGGATGGGAGGGATTTCTTCATTTTGTTGCAAATGCAGAGGGTGTGTTTTGTGTGGAATGAAACTTATTAAATGGAATGTGAAGGTTAAGGATAGATGAGGGAAAATCCAAGTTTGTATGTGATTGATCTGACTAAAATTCTACCTACAAAGAAGAAATGAGTTCAGTTTGAGAAGTTTCTGGACTAGATGTGCCATTAGTTGGGCAAATCTGTAGCTTACTTGGTCAATTTGGCTTTTGAGAGCCAGGAACAATGATGCTCTCTTTGTTTTCTGCCTCATAAATTGAAGGGGAGAGTGGGCCTTCTAAATGGTTTGGTTATTGACTAAGATTTTTGAGTTTTCTTTTATATGATGTTGACAAATACTATTGTAATGTGTCTAAAATAACCTTGGTTGGTGTTATGGGATAAGAAACTAGAAAAAGCAACCAAAAACTCACATCTTCCTTCTTAAATTAGAGTGATCATATAGTTGATATGTTATACTGAGGCAAACTGAAGTTTATTTAATATATTAGAAAGGGGTGAAGTGAAATATTCTGAACTCAAGTATGATAAACATAATATAGTCCCCGATGACCCAGAACCATGCATTCAAAACTAAGTAGCACTTAACCTAACCCTGAAACTTGCCACACATGTTTAGCCATTAGTAATTGAAAAACATATTGAATTTCCTTTCTTTCGTATGTATACTTCATCATTTTTATAGCTCCCCCATCTGAGTTATAATGCTAAGCTATTTGTCTGGCTACACTCATAATTTAAGGTTGGATAGAACTCTTTTACTTAGATGGTGCTTTTAAATTTATTTCATAATGTTAGGCTGGATCTACCAGCCAGCTAGTAGCCATCAGACTCATATGTTGCTATCCCACCAAATGATCTTTGGGTTACTCCTTATTATGGTGTCTCAGTCAAGCGGTTGAAGATTTTTAACAACATTTTCCCCTTTGCATACCATCCAGATGAACACCAACTGCTTGGTCTTACTCTCATCACTTCTGACTTTGGTCTCTGTACCCCTTGGAGCTGACAGTGTCTTGGCCATCAACAGGCTGGAAAGAAAATGGAAATACATAGCAGAGCAATTGGCTAGTTCACATATGCTGATATGCTGTCCTGTAGGCCAGAGATTTGTTGTTATGCCCTAAATGGATTGTCAGAAACTGTGGATTTCTTTCTTTCTTTCTTTCTTTCTTTCTTTCTTTCTTTCTTTCTTTCTTTCTTTCTTTCTTAAGAGGACATGGACTATAGTGTCAAAGGCTCTGCAAATGTCAATAAATACTGCACACCTTTGCAAATTGTCATAAGAGTAAAAGTCAGTAAGATTTTTGAAGCAATACCCATAGTGCATACAGTAGGTGGGTAGGCTGAGAAAACAGAAATATCTAATCAGGTGAATGACCCACCCATATAAAACCATTACCTTTTACCAAGCATAAATACAGCACCCCCAAGAATGTCACCAATATTTTAGACAAAGAGTGAACAGTATAGTTAGTTGGCACACTAAACACTGGAAATTAGGATTAGTGAGGCCCTGAGGCAAGAAGATTAAGGTTTAGAACAGGAAACAACTTAAAAGTGCCTTAGTTTAGCTCACCCTTGCAGCAGGAATAGCATCTGGGAGGTGAGGTTCAAATACAAGATGGAATGTGGGGTAAAGTAGTCAGTGAAGCTCTGAAAGGAAGACATATGCAGGAAAAAAAACTAGGTTTTGGTGAATGAACTGTGAAGGCTGGGTTTAAAACCTGGTCATGGAGTGCATCCCTACACTAGATAATAGGTGAGGGGCCCACAGTTCTCCTGTATTCCCTGCACAAGATGATATGTTGTCTTTTGGGATACATGGATCTATCATGTCATCATTTATGAGAATATATAGTTAACAGTTGAGTCTGTGGTGCAAAAGGATGGAACTCTGACTGCAACCCAGACAATCTGAATTAATTAAATGGAGCATGTGCTGAAGGAGCTGGGGGATGCTGGAGGGAATGGCTTGTGTCAGGTCACCTCTCCTGGGAGGAGAGAGTGGACCAGGACACTCACCTGGCACAGCTGTTCAGTTGAAACACTGGTAGAGACCAGGATCACATAGATGTACTACCTATAAAGGGGAAGGACTGTGGCTGAGGTTCTTGTAGGCATGAACAATTACACCACAGGCCCATTGCACCTTCTTCCCTTGTACACTACAAACATGTTTGGGGCAGAGAGATGTCTGTAGGACATAAACAAAAAATGACCAATGGATGCCTGGATAATAATGGCTTCATGATCAGCTCTTACCCTGTAATGTAAATTGGCTGGAAACAGCTCTCATCCAGTGGAGAGTGAATGGACTAGATTGATCAAGAGGTTGGTTGGCAAGCACTGCAGGCCAAAAAAAAAAAGTTGAGTACATAGATAATTATGACAGCTGAATAGTGGAGAAGAGAAGAAGAAGCTAGGGACCATAGTTGTCCCAAAGGACAAAAATGATGGTAGAGGGCAGAATGAAGCTCAGACAATCACTGGGGGGATTATATTTTAGTAGGAAACAAGCCAACTTGATTTGTCTTAAATGTAACAGTTTCCTGTCCTTATGTAATCACCATGTGAGCACTAAGTAAGTCAAATTTTTATGTGAGGAACTGGAGGTAAATAGAATGACGATCAGGGAAGAAATATTTATTTTTATCATGGAACACAGCCAGCTGTGTAACTTAGGACATTGCCTTGGGTGCTTCATTTCTTGTAGCCATCTGTATATTAGCACTGTGGGGATTCAGTGATACAGTGGTTAGCATTGTTGCCTCATAGCAAGAGGTTCTCCAGCTTAATTCTCGGCGGGCGTGCCTTCTGTGCGGAGTCTGCATGTCCTCCCTACGTTTATGTGGGTTTCTTCTGGGTGCTCCGGTTTTCCCCCACATTCCAAAGACATGTCTGGAGCATTTCTTCCCTTGCCTCCATTCAAAATGGGCTCCGCCCCAGTCTGACTTTCCTGGTAAACAAATGTTAAATACATAAATAAATAATTCAGGTTGAATTGTAAAAGTTACTGTTATAAAATGACATTAATAGCATATCAGGCTTGTAGAGATACAGTGGTTGATTGAAGATCTGGGATGATTAATATATTTTATCAGCCATATGAGTAGGTTTTTTGCCAGATCTAGCTAAACTGTTTTGTAATGCAGAGAGACAGCAATGATATCATACCAGTGTCACTGTTGTGATTGTTTTCCAGCAGATAGTGCACAGAGCTTTAACTGCAGAAATATTTGTTTAAATTTAGCCGCAGCTAAAATACTATAACTCATCTATCTACACTTCTATCATTTGGAAATCTTGTTACAAATTCATATATTGTAAATCATATACATGCGTCTATAGCATTTCTCCCCAGGCCTCAACTGAAAATTGGCTTTGTTCCAAGTCAGACTTTCCCGGTAAACAAATGTTAAATAAATAGAATAAATAAAAAAATAAATAAATATATTGTGAATAAAAATATTTACTATGTGCCTCTTAACTTGTACACACTTCTGTGTCAGCAATCAACATTTCTCTTCTACCTGTTTCTTACCATTTATCTTCGTTACTGCCTATCTTTCCCATCATCTACTTATTCCTCTCCTTTTCTCACATCTATTACTTCCTTCATCACATCTCTCTATCCATCTTCACTTTTCTTCTTATCCATCATTTGGCTGTTCCTCCTGTGTTGCTGCCTCACCTGCAAAATCTGTTACATTTAATCTTTCAAGATTATAACTCTAACGTATATTCTGCAGAAGCCCATGTGTAAATATTGCCTATAATGTGTATGTTATTCTGTCACCTTGTCTTTTGATTTTACTAGTTTTTTAATACTTATTTGTGTATGTTTATATATATATATATATATATATTTATGTAAAGATATGTAAGTATGCGTGCATACTATCTTTGATTGCAAAACAAATACAAACAAACCAAAAGTGATCGCTCTAAAAAGATTGGAAGGGAGGAATATATATATATATATATATATATATATATATATATATATATATATATATATATATGCACACACACACACATACACCACATACACACACACATATGTTTTGCAGAGTACAATTCCCCCTGTTCCCCAACTCCAAGATTGCACAATACTGGGAAAAAAGTAAACTCCCACTCCCATTTCTTTCATGATCTTGCAGAAAATAATTCTGGCATTCTGAGATCATATGACTATTTATTTGCATTTGCCAACATTACAAACGTTTGATATTCAGAACATTTCATTAGAGAGGTGGTTTCCATATATGTATATATATATATATATATATATATATATATATATATGGTTCCCTATCAGAAGCCTGAAACACTATAAGCCTGAAAATCAAAATCCTGAAAACTATAGAATGAAAGTTCAAAATCCTGAAAGACCAAAATCCTGAAACTCAAAATCCTGAAAACACAAAATGGACATACTGATGTCATTGTGGCTTTGCTATTGTTAGCCCTGTGGTGTTGGGTCATGTGTTGGGTTCAGGTAAGTGTGCGGTTGGTTTTATGTTAGGGTTAGGGGCGGTTTAAGTGAGTTAGGGTTAGGGCGCAGGTTAGGCATGTATGCAATAGTGACAAATATTGGGGTTAGGGGCGGTTTAAGTGAGTTAGGGTTAGGGCGCGGGTCAGGTGAGTGTGCGATAGTGACGGACCTTAGGGTTAGGGTTAGGGTCAGGGTCAGTTGTTAGATATTAGTGTCTTTATAGTGACATATTAGCATTATTTGTGTTTTCAGGATTTTGAGTTTCAGGATTTTGGTCTTTCAGGATTTTGAACTTTCTATAGTTTTCAGGATTTTGATTTTCAGGCTTATAGTGTTTCAGGCTTCTGATAGGGAACCATATATATATATATATATATATATATATATATATATTTGTGTGTGTGTGTGCGTGTGTGTGTTTGTGTGTGTGTGTGTGTGTGTGTGTGTGTGTGTGTGTGTGTGTGTGTGTGTGTGTGTGCGCGCGCATGTGTGTGTGTGTGTGTGCATATCTATATATTTCTCTCCACATATCTATATATGTATCATGTCATTTTATTGAAAGTTCAATTAATTGAAACTGAAATGGTTGAGCCTATTTGATTGAAAATTCGCTTCACTGGAAATTCATAAACTCATTTGATAGAAAACTGTAGAAATCTACAGAAAGTATCTGATAGTGGCATTTCTTATCAAAGGAGTTATTATGGAAGTGAGTCTAGCAGAGTACGAGTGGACTGCAATGGCCAGCATCATGTTGTACCCACATATTTATAGACGATTCTGCTTTCACTCCAGCACTGATTCACTGTGTGTATGGTATTTTCTTCTTTTCTCTGAGGTTGTATGACCATGGAGTTAGTATATAAAAGTAAAGAGGGTATGGGTGTCAAAGCCCCACAGATGGAAGGTGGAGGGGTACCCTGTCATCTATTTATAATATTATATCGCTTATGTCTTGAGAAGCAATCTCTGTATCACGCCTGAAAATGAGTATTAGCCCAGAGTGGGCTAACCAAATGATTTAGTTACTGAAATACAACAAACAAATACATCTATGCATTCTGTAACTCAGCAATGAAAAAATGTACACCAGTAGTTGCCTCTGTATTTCTTATATCTGAGTTAGCCTGCCTAATCACATCTTTGGCCCAATCACCTGAAACACCAGTGCAACATACAGTTATGTTTCCACCATACTACCAGTTACAGAGCAAACTTATACCGAATATGAGCAAATTGTTTTATAATGGTAAATTATTTCCCATATCTTTCAACACAGTAATCTTTATACATACTAAACAACAAGGCAATATAAGAACAAATCAAAAATAGAATGCAGATATTTTATTTCACTATATTATTGGTAGAATTTGACTGATAGAATCAGTGCAGGCTTGTTATTATTATGTACAAAGATCCAATGACTCGAGTACGAGCAGGTTTGGTATCACAGAGGGGTTCCCAGCAGCAGTGGGTGTCCAACAGGGTTCATTTGTTAGCCCACTGCTGTTCATACTAGTGATGGATTACTTTAGCAAACAGGTCAGAGGGGACAGATCAGCAGAGTTGCTGTATTCAGGTGATATGGCATTACAAGCAGATTCTGAGCAAGAACTTCATTCACAAAATGATAGGGGAATGGAATGCAAAATTAAAGGCACATGGGATGAAAATAACTACAGATAAGACATTGGTAATGGCAGCAAATTATGGAAATTAGAAGAAGCTGAGAATTGAGATAGAAAATAAGATAGTGGAAAAGGTTAATAGCTTCAAGTATTTGGGAGGGATGGTTAAGGAGAAATAAGTCTTAAAGAAGAGGTCAAAGCTAGAATCAAAGGGGCTGCAGTCAACTGACATAGAGTATCAGGGGTAGTGTATGACAGAAGCTGAAAATGAAGGTTTATAAAACAGTGGTGTGACCAGTACTTCTGTATGAAAGTTTATCAGAGCACAGACAATGCTTATAGTGAAATAAAGCCTGGGCAGTAAAGGCTGAGCAGATGAGGAAGCTAGAAATGATGGAAATGAAGTGCTTGAGATGGGTGGTAGGATGCACAATGTGAGACAGATGAAGAAATAAGGACATAAGACCAGAAGCCAAAGTAGCTTCAGTTGCAGAAAAGATCAAAGAGGACAGATTACTGTGGTTCAAGCACATGTGCATTAACGCAGAAGACAATCTGGTGAAGAAGATTTGGTACAGACAGGAAGAAGGTAAGAGGAAATGAGGGCATCCAGCAAAGAGGTGAATGAACTATATGACAGAAGATCTGTGACAGTCAGGCATGAGTATTGAAGAAGGCAGAAGTGTGGCATTGAATCGAGAGAGATAGTGACACTTACCACACAACACCTTCCCATGTAGAAAGTGGGGAAAAGGGGGGTTGTTGATGATGATGATGATGATGATGATTTTATCCCACTATAAGCATTTTCTGTGCTCTGATAAACTTTCTCAATCCTTAGTGCCAACCCTTCCTTATTATTTAGGTAAGGAATGAAGAATTTATGTGAAAGATAGCATTTACCTGTTGTGAAACAAACATTGTTAAGATTTTTATAGCATTTTATATATTTTATTGTTATCCTCAGTAGTTAACAATTATTTGTGTGTGTGTGTGTGTGTGTGTGTGTGTGTGTGTGTGTGTGTGTGTGTGTGTGTGTGTATGTGTGTGTGTGTGCTTGCATGCCCTTGTGTGCGTGCACATGCATGTGTGTGTGTGTGCACACTCGCACCTGCGTGTGTGTGTGTATATACATAAGGTTGGTTGAGCAAATTACTTTTAAATCTTCCGAGGTGTTTACATGACAGTTTTATTCCATGTCAAGATTGGGATATCCGTTTGCAGTCATAGATTTAGCAGTTTTCTAAAAGCCATGGAACTAAGTGCAAAGCATTATATGACAATGACATAAACATTTGACTTTGTTAAGAAGACCCCTTAAACTTTTTCCAAAGACTACCTGCTTATCTAGTAACAGTACGAGGATTTAAAGAATCTTCTAGATGAAATAAAGATTTACCTAGATGCCAATAATAATGGAGAGGTTTCAGATATTATCCTATGGGACACTTTAAAGGTAGTCTTACATGGTAAAGTGAAAAGTTGGTATATAAATAAAAGGAAAGAGTGGGATAAAAAACTAGTAGAGATACAAAAAGAAATTGATAAACTAAAACTAAAACTTACATCAAATGACAAATCTGTATTAGCTGACATGTAAACTGGACAAGGTATCATGCAGCATAAAATATCAATAAAACTGTAAAACATCAGATTACAATCCTACTCAATTAATCTCAAGAGTATGCACATGAATGTGATTAGATCTAAATATTTAAATGAAAAAAGTCATATAAAAGAAATAATATACTCTAGAAATAATCACTATCAAAGTTACAGACCTAAAAAATGTTTACTTATGTTTTAAAAACCATTACAAGAATATTAATTGTAATAAATCATTTACAAGTGATAACAAAAGTATAGACAAAATTTTTGCTAATAATATTCAAAAGAAGCTATCCAAACACAGTATTTTACAAACTCTTACCTGATAAAGTCTTGAAAAATGTTACTCAATGCATTCCAAGAAGTTAAAACTATAGGAAACATCCCTCCCTCAAGGAAATATTCTATCATCTCTCCCATCCTAAAACCAAATAAAGAGCCCAACTTTTGCACATCATACATTATCATACATAATCTATTTGCTTAATATTGATTACAAGATATTCATGTCTGTCTTAGAAGACAGATTAAATAATATTCTTTCAATATTAATTCATGAAGACCAAACAAGGTTTATCAAAAACAGAAAGGTACAAGACAATGTAATTAAATTACTGTCCTTAATAGACTTAGAAAACAAGAAAAAATGAGCTTTCTATTTTAAGCCTTGATATAGATAAAGCTTTTGACTCACTAAGTTGGCCATATCTG
Source organism: Protopterus annectens (assembly GCF_019279795.1). Lineage (NCBI taxonomy): Eukaryota > Metazoa > Chordata > Ceratodontiformes > Protopteridae > Protopterus > Protopterus annectens. The sequence goes on along the minus strand of NC_056743.1, from coordinate 512,561,650 downwards.
TTTAAAGCTCTACAAAAATATAGTTTCTCCCCAAACTTTATAGGATTAATTAAAAAACTATATGAAAAGTCCATAATCTATGTAAATATTGGATCTTATTTATCTAGCCCATTTGAAATATTAAGAGGTACTAAACAGGGGTGCCCCCTCTCCCCATTACTCTTTGCCCTGGCTATTCAGCCTCTTGCAAATTATGTTAAAATGATAGCATTAAAAGATATAAAGTGTCAGACACATTATCCATCAAGATACAACTGTTTGCTGATGACCTTACTAATAACTTTTAATGACATTGAAAATTCAGTTGATTACCTATTACATAATTTAGACTTATTTGCAAACATCTCTGGTCTAAAATTCAATCACAACAAAATTCAGGCACTTCTAGTGAATACAAATATTACTATGAAACTTAGATCAAAAAGAGACATAAACTGCAGGCACGCATATTAAATATCTAGATATTATTATTGAATCTAATTATGAAAAAATCACTCACATCTAATTACCAACAACATATAAACTCAGTTAGTAATCTAACTGACAGAACAGACTCTTCTTCACATCTGAAGACAGACTAACTTTAATCAAAATTATACTGTTACCTAAAATCTTATTCATTGGCCAAGCTCTAATAATTCCCCCAGCTGTCAAAATTAAACTGAAAATTAATAACTTATTACTCAACTTCCTTTGGTATCCCAAAAAGCAAGAATGTCTATTCTTTGGCACACCACAAGCTGGAATGAAGGAGGTATAGAGGTTCCAAATATTAATTTTTATTTAAACTCCCCATTTATTAACACAGTGTTGCTTTGGAATAATACTTCTTATATATCATATTGGAAATCAAGTACATGAAACCTTACTTGTAAATAGTAATAGCACCCTGTTTGAACCATATACTAAATGCATACAAACATCTTTATATGGAATTTAAAAATATACATTCAAAGTGAAAGGTCAAAACTTGTTCCCACACCTCTTGTAAATCAAATATTGCTGTTGTTTAAAAAGCTTATGTTTTCTAATCAATTAATTAAGAATTTATTAATAATTATGTTTCCTATTGCTTACACAAATTAATGTTTGATATCTTT